>NC_053026.1:229151873-229451873 GCF_003073215.2 Triticum urartu
CAGATAGTTGAAAAGAAAGCTTACTTCGAACAAAGTCTGGATGGATGATTTTGTCGGGGAAGTTAGCATATATCTCATGACCAGGCCCTTTTGTGTGCAGTACAATTTTAGTGCCATCTTTTAGTACATAAAACTTTGCAATTTCTTTCCAAAAGCTAGTGCCAAAATAGGAGTCACCACGTTCATCAAGTCTTATAGTAGCAATGATTGTAAATCCATGGTTTGTGTGCAGTATGGCATCCGTGGAGCCTTCATCTATGTAAAGGGAAAAATTGTGCACTACATAATCTGTTGCATAGCAAGGGATGTTCTGCAGAAAATGGTAGGATTGTTAAAAAAAATTGGTAACATGCAAATATGGGCCAAATTGAAAGAAATGTACAACAGTTGAAGTTGAAATACAAAAATCTATAATTAAACAGATAGGGTAAAAATGATGTCATGGAAATATGAGAGTAATCATAATAACAATACATCATTAATTTGCCTAATATAGAAAGAAGAGGGGAAAATCCCCTTTGCGTATATGGTGCATGTGGCACCTTTTATCCAAATGTAGAAATATTTAGAATATGTTCAGGAAAGTAGGCCAAGCCAACCAATTAAGGGTGAGATTGAACATACCGTGTATGTCCTCAAGTTATCTGGTACGGTGAGATGGAATCTCGGCGGAGGTCGCAAAGTCCTGAACCTCGGCGGCGGTATGAATGAAAGAAAACCCTCAAATCAGCTCGAATAAAAATGAATTCACGGCGATTTCCGCGGGGTGATTAAAGTAGGCAGATGAACTGGGATAAGAGATGAGATAATATCTCGTTAAATTAGTTACCTTGTCATCCATGAGAAAGAACCCTCAGTACGGCAGATTCCCGAACCGAGCGGAGCTGGGTCGACCGCAAGCAGCGTTGAGACAGTCAATGGTGGTAGGCAGCGGCAAGAAGAAGTGGCAAAATGTGGTGGGCTTTGCCGGCAGCCTGACGGCGGCGGCAGGCATCGAGCTAAGTGTTTACCGCCGCGATAGGCGGTGCCATGGCATAGACGCGGAGGAACTTGTGCAGGTGTGAATGGGGAACGTACCAGAGGGGCAAGGGGGTGGCGGGTGGGGTGAGGGTTTTTCTGACGCGGGGATGGTGAGGGTTTTCTTTTTTCTTTTTTGAATTGGGTGGTGAGGGTTTTCTGTCCCACAATGAATTTTGGGGGCGGCGGTTTGCTAGAGCGAACCGTGTGTGATTGACGGAGCTGGCAAAATGAAAGTCAATGCACATGGTTCCAATTTGGGAACCGTGTGTGATTGACGTACTACCTCCGTCCTGGTTTATTGGTCCCCCGTTGTAATTTTTACCAAAATTTGGCGAAATATTTAACATACTCAAACATAGATAATAAGCGTACACGTACATAAGCGTATTTCAACCATAAGTAGTACATAGTTCAACCTCATTAAGCATACTCAATCATACATATATAGTTCGATCCATCCCACATCTCATCTCACAGGCCGACACGATCCTGAAGCTTCTCCAGGTACTCAGCGTACGCGCCGGGCGCCACCCTGCAAGAATACTTCTGCTTGAAGGAGCCAATGACCCGTCCTCTTGCATGCGCCGAAACACTTAGATATGCATCATGAAGCTTCTGGTTGCAAAATGGGCATCCATAGCCGCCGTTCCAGGTCCTAATACGCCTGTTATGCATTCCCGCATAAAGCTCCCTCAGGATTTGCTTGTTGTACCTCCTCTTGACATCTTCATCCTCGCTGTCCTGCAAGAATACTTCAGCGTACGCGCCGGGCGCCACCCTGCAAGAATACTTCTGCTTGAAGTAGGATTAGGAATTTATGGCTATTTATTTATACATATCCAGAGATTATGGTTCGATTTTTAAGCACAGTCGTCTATGTACGGACCAATCTTGGAGAAAATAGTGGCACAAACATATGTAGGTCATTAAAAATCAATTGTCAAGCACCTGGCTAGGAATTATTAGCACGAACAGTAACCCTAGTATGATTACTAGCAGAAATCATTTGCACAGATGAAACAACTAATCACTTATCAACTGTATCATTCAAACAATCAATACACTACACGGATCTAACGAAACTTAGTCAGATTTCATGCATTGGGAGAACATAACCATAGGATTTCTATTCCAAAAAGGGGGAGGCGGGAGTAACCAGAGAAACCCTATGATCTATTTGACACATAAATGGGTATATATGACTAACCAGCTGTCTGTCATTGTCGGAGTCATCGCCGGAGTGGTCGTTGGAGTCATCGCCCGAGTGGTTGTCGAATTCGTCGCTGAAGTGGTCATCGGAGTCAGTGTGGAACTCCGCCTCCGGCTGTGGAAGCGATACGTCTCCAACGTATCTATAATTTTTTATTGTTCCATGCTATTATATTATTTGTTTTGGATGTTTATGAACTTTATTATACACTTTTATATTATTTTTGGGACTAACCTATTAACCGAAGGCCCAGTGCAAATTGCAGTTTTTTCCAATTTTAGTGTTTCGCAGAAAAGGAATATCAAACGGAATGAAACCTTCGCGAGGATCTTTTTTGGAACAAACGCAATCCAGGAGACTTGGAGTGGACGTCAAGGAAGCAGCGAGGCGGCCACGAGGTAGGGCGGCGCACCTAGGGGGGCCAGGCGAGCCCCCCACCCTCGTAGGCCCCTTGCAGCTCCACCGACCTACTTCTTTCACCTATATATACTCTTATACCCTGAAAACATCAAAGGAAGCCATGGAACCACTTTTCCACGGCCAACCATCTGTACCCGTGAGATCCCATCTGCGGACCTTTTCCGGCGATCTGCCGAAGGGGGATTCGATCACGGAGGGCTTCTACATCAACACCATAGCCTCTCCGATGATGTGTGAGTAGTTTACCACAGACCTTCGGGTCCATTGTTATTAGCTAGATAGCTTCTTCTCTCTCTTTCGATCTCAGTACAAAGTTCTCCTCGATGTTCTTGGAGATCTATTCGATGTAATTCTTTTTGCGGTGTGTTTTCCGAGATCTGATGAATTGTGGGTTTATAATTAAGATGATCTATGAACAATATTTGATTCCTCTTTGAATTCTTATATGCATGATTTGATATCTTTGCAAGTCTCTTCAAATTATCAGTTTGGTTTGGCCTACTAGATTGATCTTTCTTGCAATGGGAGAAGTGCTTAGCTTTGGGCTTGATATTGCGGTGCTTGATCCCAGTGACAGAAAGGGAACCGACATGTATTGTATTGTTTCCATAGAGGATAAAAATATGGGGTTTATATCATATTGCTTGAGTTTATCCCTCTGCATCATGGCATCTTGCCTAATGCGTTACTCTGTTCTTTTGAACTTAATACTCTAGATGCATGCTGGATAGCGGTTGATGTGTGGAGTAATAGTAGTAGATGCAGAATCATCGGTCTACTTGACACGGACATGATGCCTATGTTCATGATCATGCCTATATATCATCATAACTATGCGCTTTTCTATCAATTGCTCGGCAGTAATTTGTTCACCCACCATAATATATGCTATCTTGAGAGAAGCCACTAGAGAAATCTATGGCCCCCGGGTCTAGTTTACATCATATAAGTTTCCGATCTACAATTCTAGTTTACTATTTATTTTGCAATCTTTACTTTTCAATCTATACAACAAAAATACCAAAAATATTTATCTTATTATCTCTATCAGATCTCACTTTCGTAAGTGACCATGAGGGGATTGACAACCCATTTATCACGTTGGTTGCGAGGTTCTTGTTTGTTGTGCAGGTACTAGGTGACTTGCGTGTAGTCTCCTACTCGATTGATACCTTGGTTCTCAAAAACTGAGGGAAATACTTATGCTACTTTGCTACATTACCATTTCCTCTTCAAGGGAAAACCAACGCATGCTCAAGAGGTAGCAAGAAGGATTTCTGGCGCCATTGCCGGGGAGATCTACGCCATGTCAAGACATACCAAGTACCCATCACAAACTCTTATCCCTCACATTACATTATTTCCCATTGGCCTCTCGTTTTCCTCTCCACCACTTCACCCTTGCCGTTTTATTTGCCTCTTTTCCGTTTGTCCTTTTTCCATTCATCTCTTTTCGCTTGCCTCTTGTGTGATTGTTTGTTGGATTGATTGTTTGTCACGATGGCTCAAGATAATACTAAATTATGTGACTTTTCCAATACAAAAAACAATGATTTTATTAGCACTCCAATTGCTCCTCTTACCGATGCTGAATCTTGTGAAATTAATACTACTTTGTTGAATCTTGTCATGAAAGATCAATTTGCCGGCCTTCCTAGTGAAGATGCTGCTACCCAAATAAATAGCTTTGTTGATTTATGTGATATGCAAAATAAGAAAGATGTGGATAATGATATTATTAAATTGAAGCTATTTTCGTTTTCACTTAGAGATCGTGCTAAAACTTGGTTCTCTTCTTTGCCTAAAAATCGTATTGATTCATGGAATAAGTGCAAAGATGCTTTTATCTCTATGTATTTCCCTCCCGCTAAGATCATCTCCCTTAGAAATGATATTATGAACTTTAAGCAACTTGATCATGAGCATGTTGCACAATCATGGGAGAGGATGAAATTAATGATGCGTATTTTCCCTACACATGGTTTGAATTTATGGATGATTATACATAATTTTTATGCTGGATTGAATTTTGCTTCTAGAAATATTTTAGATTTGGCCGTGGGAGGCACTTTTATGGAAATCACTTTAGGAGAAGCTACTAAACTCCTAGATAATATTATGGTTAATTATTCTCAATGGCACACCGAAAGATCTACTAATAAAAAAGTTCATGTGATAGAAGAGATTAATGTTTTGAGTGGAAACACTACACCACGGTGGAGCTTAGGTGACACAATTCTGTGGGCAAAGGTCTACTGATGTCCACAAAATAACTGTTGGCGTATCTTTTAAGTTATGTCTTCACATCATGTGTCGGCGAAGATAAATCAATGTGGACACAGTAAGTGTCAGCAACCACAAAGCCACAATGTATCAGTCGGCGTTTTCCTAACCACACATCATGTGTCGGCACATGTGTGGCGATTGACAGTTTATCTGTTGGCGTAGATATGCACTTAGCGACATCAAATGTGTCGGCATATGTAGGGTGTATGTGCATGGATTAAGTGTTGGCGTAGGTTGACACGTGTCAATCAACCGGAGGTTACAAACTTGGCGCGAGGAGGCGAAATTTTTGGCGTGCCCGTGCAAAATATCCCCAAATCTAGCCAGCTCCTACCTCAATAAAAAACGCAACTCCATAACCCTACCCGTGCCTGCCGCCGCCGCCCTCACGGTCGATCCACCATCATCGCCGTTCTCGTGCTCCACCCCGATGCCCCAGCCGCTGTCCTTGCGTCCTCGCACTCCACCCCGTAGCCCCAGCCGCCGTCGTGCTCCACCCCGTCGCCCACCCACCATCTAGCTCCACCCCGTTGCCCAGCAGCCGTCGAGCTCCACCCCATCTCCCAGCCGGCGTCGAGCTCCACCCCGACGCCTAGCCGCCGTCGAGCACCACACCAACGCCCAGCCGCCGTCGAGTGCCACCCCGACGCCCAGCCGCCGTGGAGCTCTAGCCCGACGCCTGGCCTCCCCTGGGCTCTAGCCCTACATCGAATGCGCCGTCCTAGCGTCCCCCACATCTAGCCGGCGCTCACCCCCAACTTCCAGCCACCTCAGAACGTCCTAGGCGTCGTCGGTCTTCGACCTGCGACCTGCGCCTCTCCCAAAGCAAGCCGCCGTTGCTTACGATTTCTGCACAAGATTCATCCCCATCCATACTCTGTTCCATGAGGTAAGCATTAGCTCCTCTTGTGATTTCGTTCTATATACTATTGTCTGCTTGTTTATTACTGAACATGAACCGTATGTAGTTGTTTCTGTTGCTTGAATAATGATAGTTTGATATTTCTATTGTTGCTTGAACAATGAATGTAGCGTCACTGATGCAAAGCTAACACTGCAGGACTGGCCAAATACAGATTAGTTGGAAAATTTGATATTAAGGGTGCATCATGGACAAAACATGGTTGTCTCAGCCTAGGTACATCAAATTTGCTTTTCTCCAACTCATAAGCGCTATAATTATGTCATGAACTGTTCTGATATCCAAAAAAATTACATGTAGGCACACAATTGAGTATGTACAGGGGGTAGACAAGTTTATAGAGTTTGATTTTATTAATTCAACAAATAGAAACAAAATCTTGTGTCCTTGCAAGATGTGTTTGAACTCTAAATGGAGAGTAGCAACTGAAGTACGTGACGATTTGATATGTACGGGTTTCATGGAGGGGTATCATACATGGTTGTTTCATGGAGAATCTAGCCACTCTTGCCCAAATATTGAGGGGGTAGAAGCAGAGACTTCATCGGCAGATAATGAATTAGCTGATTTCTTGCGAGACATAGCTTGTGGACTAGATGATGGGGGGTGTTGGAAGAGAACAATGAGGACAGTAACAACCCCCATGTTGATGCTGATACCAAGGCTTATTTGAAGATGGTTGATGATGACAACACAGAGCTATACCCTGGGTGTAAAAACTTCTTAAAATTGTGTTTTGTTGTCAAATTGCCCCACATCAAACTTCTTGGGCGATGGAGTGACAAAAGTTTTGACATGGTGCTTGAGTTACTTAGCGATGCATTCCCCAAAGGTTCAGTACTTCCCAAAAAATTCAATGAAGCTAAGAAAATAGTTAAATCTATTGGGCTTGGGTATGTAAATATTCATGGGTGTGAAAATGATTTTGTACTATTCAAAAATGGATTTGATAAGGATAATCAGTGTCCAAAGTGTAAAACTTCAAGGTGGAAATCAGAAAAGAAGAGTCCTGATGGGAAAAGGGTACATAGGGTTCCTAAAAAGGTTCTTCGCTATTTTCCTATTAAAAAAAGGCTTCAAAGGTATTTTGTGTCCTCTAAAACTGCAACTGACATGAGGTGGCATGATGAACAACGTACCAAAGATGGTCTAATTAGGTGCCCAGCGGATGCTATTTTCTGGAAGGATTTTGATTCCAAACATCCACTAATTGGTAATGACAGTCGCAATTTTAGGTTGGCTGCAACAATAGATGGCTTTAATCCATTTAGGATGACAAGGAGTACCTACAGTATCTGGCCAGTCTTTTTGATTCCATACAACCTTCCTCCTTGGATGTGCATGAAGCGGCCTAATTTCATCCTTTCTTTGCTCATTCCAGGCCCTAAGGCACCTGGTGGCGATATGGATGTCTACCTTGAGCCTTTAGTAGACAATCTAGTAGATATGTACTACCATGGTGTAAAGACATTTGATGCTTCTAAGTCTAAAATATTTGATCTTCATGCTGCCATCCTTTGCACCATACATGACTTTCCAGGTCTAAAATATTTGATCTTCATGCTGCCATCCTTTGCACCATCCTTTGTCCGGAGTGCCATTCACTCACTTGTTCTCTACAATTAAAGAAGGGCAGCAAATATTGTTATATGGGACATCGTAGATTCTTATTATCCAACCATAAGTTTAGGTCAGATGAAAAGTTATTTGATGGCAAGTCAGAGCATAGGACTACGCCTATACCTCTTACCGGTGAGGAAATTGATGATTTGACAGCAAATCTTGAAACATCCTTTGGAAAAGATCCAACTGCTAGGAAAACATCAAAGAGAAAACGCAAAGAAGGCGAAATGCCTCCCCTTTATAAAAGAAGATCTGTGTGGTTTAAGTCGCCCTATTGGAAAGATCTGATGTTGCGTCATAATTTTGATGTTATGCATATAGAAAAAATGTATGTGATAACATAGTTAACACAATTCTGGGCCTTGAGGGAAAATCAAAGGATAACGCAAATTCTCGCCTAGACATCCAAGCTTTGGGTATTATGGGGCACCTTCATCCTGTTGAAGTAGAAGAGGGTAAATTGTCTATACCTCCAGCACAATATACTTTGACACCTGAGCAGATGAAACATTTTCTCCAAGTCCTGATGGGAGTCAAGTTTCCACAAGGCTTTGCAGCTGATATACGATGTTATATCCATGTTGCTGAGAAGAAGATTTTTGGACTTAAGAGCCATGATAATCACATTCTATTGCAACACCTACTTCCTCTTGCGATTCGAAAAATACTGCCAACAAGAGTATGTGCTGCATTGACTCGTGTTAGTAACTTCTTCAAGAAGATTTGCTCACCTGTTATCCGCATCATTGATATGCAAATCCTAGAGGCTGAAATAGCTGAGACCTTAACCATACATGAAACTATATTCCTGCCAAGTTTTTTTGATGTCATGGTCCACTTGATGGTGCATCTGCCTGCCCAAGTTAGAATTGGTGGTCCAGTACACTTCCGAAACATGTGGTCGGTAGAAACACTACTAGGAAAAAGGCTATAGATGATATGGCCACTAATGGCGCACCAGACATGTGGTGCACCACTACTATATAGCAGTGGCGCACCATGTGTTGGTGCGCCATTAATGTGATAGACACTAATGGCGCACCTGCCACACAGTGCGCCACTACTATATTTTTTTTGCAAAACTACTAATGGCGCACCACAAGCACCCCCCGCACCCTCCCCCGCTCCACAGCCACCGAGCACCCCCCGTACCCTCCCCCACCGCCAACGACCCCCCCCTCCCCCGCACCCTCCCCTGCCGCCGATGACCCCCCGCACCCTCCCCCGCTCCACCGCCGACGACCCACCGCACCCTCCCCCGCTCCACCGCCGCCGACGACCCCCGCACCCTCCCCGCTCCACCGCCGCCGACGACACCCCCGCACCCTCCCCCGCTCCACCGCCGCCGACGCACCCACCGCACCCTCCCCCGCTCCACCGCCGCCGAACCCCCGCACCCTCCCCCGCTCCACGCCCGACACCCACCACCCTCCACCGCTCCACCGCCGCCAAGCACCCCCGCACCCTCCCCCGCTCCCCCCCCGAGACACCCCCGCACCCTCCCCCGCTCCACCGCCGCCGAGACACCCCCGCACCCTCCCCCGCTCCACCGCCGCCGACGACCCCCGCACCCTCCCCCGCTCCACCGCCGCCGACGACCCACCGCACCCTCCCCCGCTCCACCGCCGCCGATGACCCCCTACACCCTCCCTTGCTCCACCGCCGCCGACGACCCCCCACACCCTCCCCCGCTCCACCGTCACAAATGAATGCAACTAAAAATCCAAAAAAAACAAATTTGATTAAATTTTCAAATAACAAATTTGATGATATTTTCAAATAACAAATTTGATGATATTTTTTATATTCATAAATATTTTCAAATAAGAAATTTGATGATATATTTAAAAAATTTATTACTGTTTTTATAAAAAAATTATTACTGTTTCATATTCATATTTATTTTGTAAAAAATTATTAGATGCAACAAAAAATAATAATTAAAAAAATTACTTATGGCGCACCGCTGGCTGGTGCGCCATTGCTATCTAATTTTTTTTACTAATGGCGCACTGCTAAGGGGTGCGCCATTGCTATCCAAAAAAAAGATTACTAATGGCGCACCTCTAGGTGATGCGCCATTGCTATCCAAAAATAATAATTTCTAATGGCGCACCGCTAGGGGGTGCACCATTGCTAAGCCTCCCCACACTAAAATCCCCAATCCCATTTCAATTCTTCCCCTTTCTGACCCACTGCGCCGCTGCCGCCCACGCGCCCCCGTGCTCGGAGTCCCCGGCCGTGCTCGCTGCCCCCGCCGCACCCGACCACCACCGCCCCAACACCCCGGCGCCTCGATGCCCGTCGCCCCCCCACCCCCGACACCTCCGACCCCCACCAGACCGCCACCGCCGCCTTCCTCCTCCCCCACCCCCAACCCAGCCCAGCCGCCGCCTTCCTCCTCCCCCACCCCCAAATCCAGCCCCGCCGCCGACGACTCCGCCTGCAGCCGGCTCCCTGCACCATCTCCTCCTCCACCGACAACCCCGAGTTCAGGGCCGTGCCCACCATCTCCTCTGCCTCCGGACGCCGCCCCCTCCCCCGTCGTGCAGAGCATCCAGGCGAGACGCTGACGCCCCCCTCTTCACCGCCCTCCTCGACGATGCCCCCCTCTTCAACGCCGGCCGCTGTTGACCTTCCTCTGCCTCATCATCGGACGGTGAGCTCCTCCGCTATGCAAATTTGTCAATTGAAGCGCTTGAATGATGTTAGCTTAGCATTTGATGATAAATGTGATGTTCTTTCTGTCAGTGTGAAACTCGATGGATAGGGTGTAAGATTTAATCAGTACGTCTAGTCTATTAGGAAGGGGGTGCAAAGTTGCAAGCTCAGGAGTTTGAAAAATGACCCTAATTGGTCTGATGTAAATTTTCTGCTACACTAGAGCATAATATAATATGCTGCTGACTATATTCTGTTTGGCGTCCTTATTCTTCAGTGACATAGCTTAAAAGTTATCTGCCTTGTATCAAATGAAGGTTGTTCAATATCTTGAAATAAGCAAACATGCCTTGTGTCAAACCATATTTTAAATCTGCAAGCTTGATTTTTCTTGTAATCAAACCATCCCTGAAAGTCTGTCTATGTTGTCTGGTTGAATTGTGTGGTGAATGAGACTAGTTGTTATTGTTGTTGTGGTTATGTTTGTAGCAGCAGAGAAGTAATAGCAGAGGAGAGGAGCATATTGATGCATGTGCTGATTGGTCATTTTTTATATGATGATGTGGAGGAGTATCTTATTTGGCATGACTAGTAATTAATTCGTAGTAACTGATAGTGTGATACCCATCATGCAGACATGCTTTAGGCAGGCTTGGTAGATTTGTCAAGGCAGGCTTGATATGCATGCATGCATTCTTTGCTTGTTTATATTCATTCTTGTAAACTGAACATGCTCATCTATCTCACTATCTATCTACCTGCTTTAGTATCTATGTATGCATTGTATTTTTATTTCCTTTGGAAAGTAAAGTTAATGTGAAAGGAAGAGAGAAAAAGAAAGGGAGGAAGGAAGACAGATGCTTCAGTCAGTCTAAGCCCAGCTTAATTTGAGTGACAATCACCTGCCTGGCTGGCTGGCATGATCATCTTTTACAGAAAACAATTTTCAGCAAAGGTCATGTCTCCGACCATCGTGTCGTGATGATTTTGCAGGTACCCCGAGAGGCCCTTGAGTTTGCTGGAATGTCGATTAACTTCCGTTCCGGCAAATTCGGGTACACCATTTGTCCTATTTTCAGCAAAGGTCATGCTGAAATTTTTCGTGAATTTTAGCATGACTTTGCTAAAAATAGGACATATGGGGTAGTTGCGACTAATGCATGGGCCGGGGTATCTTAGTACTTAATTAAGTAGGATCAACTGCCTCTTGTGTTATACATATAGAAGTGTGATATGAACTCATAGTTATTACTAATGTCAGTTGCTCATCATCGATAAACCCTAATCTGGTAGGATGACCTACTAAAAAAGCCCATACCACATATTCTATTTGGATGGCCCTGCTAACCCTTGACCATAAATACTTGAGATGGATGTAGCAGGCTTAAAGAAAGAAATGTTTTTAGGCCAACTCCACCAGGCTTGGCTGAAAATGCACAAGTGTGCATGACTAACAATATTCTATTGTAAAGCTAAACAAGAAAGAGGAACCACTCATCCTAACCATTTGCTCTCAAAATTACCACTTAACTTCTTACTACTGAAAATTTTAGACCATCTCCATCCACCAATAGCTCAAACCAGTTCGAAGGGCGTGTTTTCACCACACTATGGATTATCTTATTGGACCCAACGCAAGAGATGATGTAGTTTTGAATTATGAACATAGGATATGTCGTCATCGAATGACAAAAGTCTCCTGGGGGAGTGCGGCTGGTGCCACGATGATCGAGGTCTGTGCGACATGCCTCATCTGGACGATGATCGGCGCTTCAGCATTAAGCTCGAGGAGACCTTCGAAGTTGAAACGGTACACAACGACGACAAGTGTTATTTTCATAATTAAGCATGACTTCAACTATTTCAACGTGTAATTTTCATCTTTTACAATTCGAGTATAGCTTATCCCATGCCATGCAAGACGCTATGTCTTGGAGAGGATGGATTTTGAAGACCATGAAAATTCTGAAACAAAGAAAATTCATCTAAGGACTCATCATGATGTGGATTTTGAAATAAATCTGTATAATTCTGGGAGCATAACCCATTTTGGTTGCAAAAATTGGGAAGCATTTTGCAAGATGTATGGTTTTAATGAGGGTATGCTTGTCACCATGGATCTTGGTGATCCTAAAATCGAGCAAGACAATATGGACATTTGGGTCCTTGTTGATATGCCTCCAATTCTACCGCTATGTGAGTTTCTCAAACATAGTTATTAGCTAATTTATATTTTTTATTTCAAAATAGTTGACAGCTTATTTCCATTGACAACTTATTTTCATTGTTCAAAGAATGTATGGGAGATGGTAGACAAAACCCACTACACTGATGGCTCCGAATTAACTTAGAAGGAGAAAAATCATCTGGTCGGATTTTGTACTGACATTGAGAATTACAATATCTACAATCAAACTCCTCAAAATTATGGTCAATACGTGCCACTAGTGCCTGTGTTCAACTACGGTAACTACCATGGAGATACACTGGTAAGATTTTTTACTATTACGACATCCGTGCATCTTTTGCATACTTCTAAAACTAGTACATCATTGCTAACTATGAAGTTATTACTATGTTTTTCAACAGATAATCCTAGAGAATTGTGTGCCTCATTTGATGTATCACAAAGGTAGCCTTAATGTTTTGAACATAGAGCCAGGTCATCCTACCAATCTCAACTGTCCATACCAGATTTCTAAAAGAAATGGAGACATGCAAATCAAATGATGGAAAAATGTATGGACAGTCGTAAGGAGGTTCTTGGAAGCAAAAGGAAGCGACGCGCAAGAATTGGAGACAGGATGATCTCCATTCTCCATAATGGAGAGTCAGGGTCTATATTGTTTTATGCTATTTTACCTTAAATAGGGTATTTAGGTCCTGCCTAATACTGATGATCATGTGCTAAGAACAATTAAGTAGGGTTGGTTCGATGACTATCAAGATGATGATCGTATGACTTGTTATTAATAACGAGTAGAAGTTGTATGATGATGATTAGTAGGACTTGTTAGGATTAGTATTACTTCTAACAAACTCGCTACTCACGGTCTCAAGACTTGTAATGTTCTATCTTTGTTCGGTCTTTTGAATTCAGAGACTAATATGATGAATTGTATTCGGAGACTAATCTTTTATTGTATTCGATGAATCTGCTATTTATATGTTGTGCTCTCTATATTATGTGCAGTAATATGTTTTGTAACCTGTGCTAATATCAGAAAAGGAAAAAATAATCCCTAATATTCATACTAGTGGCGCACCACTCAGCACACTAATGGCGCATTGCAAAAAGGACTCTAATGGCACATCATCCACTAGTGCGCCATTAGTATGCCAAAGCACATGGGTAAATATGGCCCCCTGGGAGGCATACTAATGGCGCACCGTTGGCTATACTAATGGCGCACTGCATGGTGCCCCATTAGTATACCAAATACTAATGGTGTGATACTAGTGGTGCACCTGTAGTTCGCGATTAGTAGGCAAAACAGGTGCGCCACTAGTTGGCCTTTTCCTAGAAGTGAAAGGTGATCTTCTAAACAAAATCTAATAGCAACATTTTTTTACAAATGAATTTTGCAAATAGGCTTACAATTTGTAGTATGTAGGTATTTGGGGCACTGCAAAGGACATGTTCGCACTAGAAGCCACCGTGAAGGATCAATCGCTGAGGGTTACTTGTTTGATGAGAGCCTTACATATTGTTCTCGCTATCTAAAAGGGTGTGAGACTAGGTTCACCCGGCAAGATAATAATGTTGAGGTGCTGAATAATGAAACCTCCAGTACCAATCCATACTTCTGCCACAAGGGGCAAGGTTTGGGTAGCATTGCATCATTATCAACCAATTCTTGGATCCAAGCACATAGATATGTCTTGTTCAACCACAATGAAATAGAACCTTATGTGAAGTAAGCTTCCCATGCTGTAGTAATATTATCTCTTCCTTTCTTATCTTTCTTACAATAGTTAATTTGATACACAATTATAGGAAGCACCGCGAGCACCTATCCTCAATTGGTCTTCCCAATGAAAAAGCAATCAATACTATGCAACATAAGAAATTTCATGAGTGGTTTCGACAACATGTAAGTAGGACATGACTTGACCTATTGTGCTGAACATTAATCATGTTGACCTGTTGTATCTAACAAAAATTCTAGCCCAAGACTTGACCTATTGTGCTGAACATTAATCATGTTGACATTAGTTGAAAGAGGTGTAGAAGTATCAGAAGAAATGCAAATTTTAGCCCAAGAGCCTTTCATGATTGCTAGAAAATTTAACAGCTATACTACTAATGGGTTTGATTTCCATACACACTCAAGTGATGATGGTTGACCTATTCAAAATAGTGGAGTAGCTATAGCTGCACAAAATTCAGGAGGAGTAGAGATATATTATGGCATTATTAGAGATAGTTGAGCTAAACTACCGCCAAAAAGGATATATGGTGTTATTTCGATGTGATTGGGCTGACAATCGTGAACAAGACAATCGTAAAAACCGATCAGTTTGGGGTTACAACTATTAACTTCAACCATTTATTCAGTAGCAGTGATAAGTTATCAGATGAACCTTTCATCTTAGCATTACAAGCCACACAAATTTTCTATGTTCCATAGGTTGATAATGAAGGTTGGTGTGCAGTTGTCCAGAACAATAAACCACATGGCATGTACTCTATGGCTGTTGTTGATGAAGAAAATATGGATGATGATGATAAAAATGTAGTTCTTGAAAATGCTAATAAGGGGTCTTTAATTGATCTACACAGAGATGTTGATCCCGACATTGATTATACCAAATTTTCTCATGTAAGGACTGGTATAGATGGAATAATTGTTGCTGCACCAAAGAGGAAGTAAGTGTGATAATGATTTTCTACATTTTATTTGGTAGTTGTGTAAAATTTGGTTGTGATCTTAGTTCAAATACTTGATTGTTGTATAGACTACTAACTCATTTGTAAACACTTACAAGAGCAGGAGCAAAAATGGCAATCGCAGCAAGAAGCGCAGAAAGAATCCCTGAATATGAACTCGAAAAGAACAAAACTGTAGTTGAAGTACTTAGAAAACAAAACGAGAACATGAAGAGAACATTGAATCTGAAAGGTCTAGCAGATGCATATGAGTCAGAAGGCCTACCTGCTCCTTGAAAGAATAAAAAGGTATTGCTTTGAGTAATGCATATCTTTGCACATGCAGAATGACATGTTTGCATGCTATGAAAAACTGAACATTGATATGGCTATCCCATTTAGAATAGTTAACACTTATTTATGTTGTAATTGTAGAGACAACAGCAAACTCGTGTTTCACAAACTCAAGCTCCTGAACGACAATTGCGGTCTACTTCAAGATTAACTACTAAAATAATAACCGAACCCGAGGTTGTAGTGAATGAACCTGAAGGTATTCTTCTTGACTTTGATACGTGTACCTTGCATTGCTTTGAAGCTAGTTTGTGCATTCTTTGTGAACCTTCCAATTGAATGATAATGCACTAATAGTACTAAACCTGTTTTCTGCATTTGTTGTGTATCAGGCCAGGAAAGGGATGTTAGGAAAGTTACTGCTATGAAAATCATATGGGGAAGGCAAAACAAGTCTAAACTCAAGTTGGAAATAAATGAGTATGGTCAGCCTTGTGGTAAATCTGCTACACGGTTTGCTAACTATGTTGGGACACAAATAAGAACCAAGGATTTTCTGGTTGAATTTTATGATTGGAGGAAGGTTGATCTGTCGAGAAAACTTGCTTTATGGACACAAAGGTAATGCATTTATGTACTGCTCTTATGTCCTGGATGGTATCTTATTATTATGATTAGGAGTGACTAGCAATTTAGTATATGTCGTATTGTTCTCTAATGGCTTTTTTCGAATGCCTATTTTTCAGTTGTTTTGGGAATTAGACCAACGAGTTTTCCAATGGTATATGAAAACAACACAAATTAAATGGAAAGACTTCAAATCAGACCTAAGGAGGGAATATTATGATGAATCATATACGTATGATGAAGTTATAACATCATGTGATGCTAGACTTCATCCTGACCAACGGAAGTTGCTTGTTGCATTTTGGTTAACTCTAAAAGCTAAGGCATGCTCTTTGTTAGGTTGGTATTAACATATGATTCTACTTGTTTGACATGATTTGATGACACCATTTGGTAGGCTCGCTCAATAAGAGGCAAAAAAATCAAGCAAATTATAATCAAAATCACACATCTAGAAGTAAGAGTTTTGCTCGGGTTCACAATGAAATGGTATGCAACCATGCAATCTTTGTTGTAAACTTGGATGTTTATACATTTTGAAAAAAAAATTAATCTTTTTGTTACTTGACATAGACCGAGGTGCTTAATCATCACCCGCATAGACATGAACTGTTTATTAAAACACATACACATCGAATTAGAAGACTTCCTTAAAAAGGGACTGCATTAAGAATTGTAAGTTCATATGCACTTTAAGTTTTCAATGCCTTTCATATTTTTGTTTATGTAGTAAATACTAGGAACACATAACACATTTCTGAAATTTACAGAAAGAACTTCAAGATGAAGCAGAAAAGCACCCTGAATTAGTGGACAGTGGTATTAAGGATGGTGATTTGTTTGCATTTGTTTGTGGAAAAGAAAAAAATGGATATGTTCGTGCTATCGGATTGGGTCCAACTCCATCTGAACTAGAGTTGCTTGGAACCAAGCAGTATAAATCTACAAATCTTCAAATGGCAATGGAGGCGTGTCGTGTATCTGACCAAAAAGTGGAACATCTGCAAGAAAAAATGGACGACATGAAGAAGAAAATGACACAAATGGATGACATGAAGAAGCAAATGGCTGAGATGAGGGAACTTCTTCTGTCTTCACAAGGGCAACGAGATCAACCCAATAGCACACCTGCTACAATAGCACAACAGGTAACACGATAGTTCTACTATATTTTATCTCTGCAATAGTGAAACATGTAGTGCTATGATTTCTTTATAGTTTATTATATTTAGTAACATCTATAATGCTTGATTTTGATGTAGAACATAAGGACAAGATATGCTAGTAATACTGAAGAAGGTAATACTATTCTGGAGGACGTGGCTGAGTCAAATGCTATTGGAATTGGAAGAAGAGTTGTTAATGTACAGAAACCTGACAAGCAACAAGGGGTAAACCTTTCTTTCCTACATAGAAGATGTTATGCCCTCCTTTTGACTTTAATGCTATGCTATGATTCAACTTCATTTGAATTTAATGCTATGATACAACTTGAATGAAAATTCATTTGCCTTAAGTTTGAACAATAATTCATTTAACTAGATCTTGTCAATATGATGCTTTATTAACTTAAGTTTTTCTGCCTAGGATTTCCTATGCTTTTCTACACAATAATATGTATTTGCATACTTGAACTTGCTTCTTCAAAATGAAAGTATGGTCTGAATTACAATTTTTCCCTATAGGGTGGAAGATATGTGATACTATATAGCATAAGTAGACCCTTAAGTGTTGGTGTTGCCAAAGGAATAATTCAAACAACCAATCCAAAGGTTGTGGTGGGGGTGAGCCTCTAGGTTCTCAATTTGTTGAAATTGTCGTCTATTCGGTGTTTAAAAGGGAAACTCAGTTGCCTCATCTGTATGGGCATGTGCTTACCATGGCAGATGCTAAGGATAAATCAATTGCATGGCCATCTGCTATGGTAAGAATCTAGAGCACTTAATTTCTTTTCTTTTCCGCTGATTGTTCACCTATTAGACAGGGGGGATGCTAAGTAATGATTATTGTTGTAGATCAAAGATGCACAGAAGGCAACCAATGTGCCACGAGGTGCAGGTACTATGACATACTCCATACTTAAAGTTTACTATGATCCATTATTTTCCTTGTATTCTATGATTGTTGTGCCATCAGCAGCTTTTTATGTGATGTGATGAAATTGTTGTGATTGGAAATAGTGGAATGCTTGTTGAATGTGAGAAACCATCTGTTTATTGCTGGCACAAATCCATAGCATGTTTTTCGCCTATCTAATTCATGTTAGCACTTCACTAGCTACTATTATGTTCTTTGCATTCTATTCTTTTTTACTTCCTTTTTTTAATTGTAAACCTAAGTGAGATATTAATTGTTTGCATTTGTGGGTTTTCATAAATTATTGGATCACTTTGCTGAGTCTGAGAGACTGGCCAGAAGAACTTGTAGTCAGAGGTGTCCTATATTACATTCAAACACATGAGTAGTGTGCTGAATTATGGATTGTTTTATTCTCCATGTAAATGTCCTGAAACAAATTTGTCATGGTTTTTTTCGAGAAAATTCAAAGGGCTTTTGCATTTCATTGCATTGAAAAGGTGGAGTTTTGATACAATCCTCCTAGGAGGTCATTTACAAATTATAAATCAGGGTCGGCGAAACTAGTGCACATCCCAGGTGGGCGGCAGAATGACGCGTAGGCTGTGGGCGCCTGCTCTTGCCCACTACTTGGCTTCCTCTTTGATCTTCGAGACCAGGACCTGAACCAGGGGCTGGGCGCCTTCAAAGATGCATTTGTTGCACTGTTTCCAGATCATCCATGGTGTCAACAGAGCAATGGAGCCTAGGCCCTTACGCGTCAGTGCTGGCGTGTTTTGCATTTCCCACATCTTTATTTGAACTTTGAACATTTTTGGGGTTGAATGCTCACTTACTTGAGAAATATTTATGGATTTCAGGTACTTAGCCACTAAGTGCATGGATATGATGACTTGGAGTGTCATGGAACATTTGGCTGTTTGCAGTATTTTGGACCGGCCAACTTCAACCATGCCATGAATCTTCTATGTGTTATTTGGTGCTTCAAGTATTTTGGAGTAGAACTTTGTGCTCATGTATGTGACTTGTGTTCTGGACTAGTGTTTGAACTCTTTTAGATTAGCAAGTAGTGCTCCTATTAATGCGACTTGTTTTGTTATGAACCTGGGTCAATATAAATGTATGTTATTATGAACCCGGGTCAAACATATGCAGTGCTCATGGATGGGCAAACTATGTTGGTTGTTGTGAACCTGGGTCGATATATATGTATGTTGTCATCTTGATTCTCTTTATGGAGCATTGTATATGTATATCAAATATTTTCATTTTGATGTTGTTTGGGGATGACACTTGATCACTGCATATGTGCCAAATTATTGTTTTGGCTGTACACTTTATATGGATGTTGCATGGTACCTGTTGGCCACGGTACATACCTATCTTCATAGAGTAAGTGTCAGGAAATGTACCTAACTAGATGAACATAATGAGTGTTGGCCAAGGTATGTACCTACACTGACATATTAAGTGTTGGCCAAGGTATGTACCTACCTAGATAGATTAAGTGTCGGCAAAAGCATATACTTAGAGGGACAATGTATGTGTCGACAAAAGTAGGGTGTATGCCCACAAAAGAGCTGTCGGGGTAGTTAGGGTGTACGCCCACAAACCAACTGTTTGGATAGGTAGGGTGTATGACCACAGGAAATGTGTTGTCGTAGGTAGGGTGTATGCCGACTGAACGTGTGTCAGGAAGTAAACAACTGTCGGCAATACCTTTGCCAACATCAAGTCCTCCGACTGTTTTATCTTTTGTCGGCGTAGCTGTTAGCTACAATGTATGTGTCGGCAAAGGTACCATGTGCCAACAGATAGGTGTGTCAACCAATCTTGACTGTGGTGTAGTGAAAGATGGATGAACTTATGAATTTTTTTGCTAATAAGAGTGCTTCTTCTGATCCTAATGATATGCCTTTTTCCACTTAGATTGAGAATAATAATGAATCTATGGATGTGAATTTTGTTGGTAGGAACAATTTTGGTAACAACGCGTATAGAGGAAATTTCAATTCTAGGCCGTTTCCTAGTAATTCCTCTAATAATTATGGTAATTCCTACAAAAACTCTTATGAAATTTTAAGAAGATGCCCTCTGATTTTGAGCATAGTGTTAAAGTATTTATGAATTCGTAGAAGAGTTCCAATGCTTTGCTTGAAGAAAATATGCTTAAGATTGATGAGTTGGCTAGGAACATGGATAGAATTTCTCTTGATATTCATTCTTTGAAACTTAAATCTATTCCACCTAAGCATGATATCAATGAGTCTCTCAAAGCCATGAGAATTTCCATTGATGAATGCAAAGAAAGAACTGCGAGGATGCGTGCTAAAACGGATTGCTTTGTGAAGGCGTGTTCTTCTAGTTTTCATGATAATAATGATGAAGATCTAAAAGTCATTGCTGTGTCTCCTATTAAATCTTTGTTTGCCAATATGAATGTTAATAAAGATGGGAATGGAGATGAGTCAACTTTAGTTAGAAGGCGTCCCAATGATTCGGAGTTTTTAGATCTTGATGCAAAAATTGGCAAAAGTGGGATTGAAGAGGTCAAAACTTTACATAGCAATGAACCCACTATTTTGGATTTCAAGGATTTTAATTTGATAATTGCTCTTTGATAGATTGTATTTCCTTGTTGCAATTCATGCTAAATTCTCCTCATGCTTATGATCAAAACAAAGCTTTCACTAAACATATCGTTGATGCTTTAATGCAATCCCATAAAGAAAAACTTGAACTAGAAGTTTCTATCCCTAGAAAAATTTATGATGAGTGGGAACCTACTATTAAAATTAAGATTAAAGATCATGAATTCTATGCTTTATGTGATTTGGGTGCTAGTTTTTCCACGATTCCAAGAACATTGTGTGATGTGTTAGGTTTCCGTGAATTTGATGATTGTTCTTTTGCATCTCGCGG
Organism: Triticum urartu; assembly: GCF_003073215.2. Taxonomy (NCBI): domain Eukaryota; kingdom Viridiplantae; phylum Streptophyta; class Magnoliopsida; order Poales; family Poaceae; genus Triticum; species Triticum urartu. The sequence goes on from NC_053026.1 coordinate 229,172,805, forward strand.
ATTCCACCATTAAGAAACCTATGGGAAGTATTAATGATGTTCTTATTGTTGCAAATAGGAATTATGTGCACATAGATTTCATTGTTCTTGATATAGATTGCAATCCTACATGTCCTATTATTCTTGGTAGACCTTTCCTTAGAACGATTGGTGCAATTATTGACATGAAAGAAGGAAATATTAAATTCCAATTTCCATTAAGGAAAGGCATGGAACACTTTCCTAGAAAGAAAATTAAATTACCTTATGAATCTATTATGAGAGCCACATATGGATTGCATACCAAAGTTGGCAATACCTAGATCTATTCTTGTTTTTATGCCTAGCTAGGGGCGTTAAACGATAGCGCTTGTTGGAAGGCAACCCAATTTTATTTTTGGGCCTTGCTTTTTGTTCCTTTTTAGTAATAAATAAATCATCTATCCTCTGTTATGATTGTGTTTTTATGTTTTAATTAGTGTTTGTGCCAAGTAAAGCCTTTAGGATCTTCTTGGATGATTGTTATTTGATCTTGCTAAAAACAAAAAGTATGCGCTCACGAGAATAATTTTCATTTTTAACCAGAGAGCGATAAAATAATGATTCAAACTGCAGTAGATCAATATAAAAATTATTTAGGATTTCCTAAGTTCACAAGATTTTGGAGTAACACAAGTATTCGAAACCTACAGATTACTACAAACTGTTATGTTTTTGACAGATTCTCTTTTTCGTTGTTGTTTGCTTATTTTGATGAATCTATGGCTAGTATCGGGGGGAATGAACCATAGAGAAGTTGGAATACAGTAGCTTTAACACAAATATAAATAAATAATGATTTTATTACAGTACCTTAAAGTGGTGGTTTGTTTTATTATACTAACAGAGCTCATGAGATTTTCTGTTCAGTTTTGTGTTGTGAAGTTTTCAAGTTTTTGGGTAAAGATTTGATGGATTTCGAAACAAGGAGTGGCAAGAGCCTAGGCTTGGGGATTCCCAAGGCACCCCAAGGTAAAATTCAAGGACAACCAAAAGCCTAAGCTTGGGGATGCCCTGGAAGGCATCCCTTCTTTCGGCTTCATCTATCGGTAACTTTACTTGAGGCTATATTTTTATTCACCACATGATATGTGTTTTGCTTGGAGCGTCTTGTATGATTTGAGTCTTTGCTTCTTAGTTTAACACAATCATTCTTTCTGTACACACCTTTTGGGGAGACATACATGAATCGGAATTTATTAGAATACTCTATATGCTTCACTTATATCTTTGAGCTAGATAATTTTGCTCTCGTGCTTCACTTATATATTTTTAGAGCACGGTGGTGGTTTTATTTTATAGAAATTATTGATCTCTGATGCTTCACTTATATTTTTTGAGAGTCTTTTAGAACAACATGGCAATTTTCTTTGGTTATGAAATTAGTCCTAATATGATAGGCATCCAAGATGGGTATAATAAAAAATTTCATATAGAGTGCATTAAATGTTTTGAGAAGTTTGATTCTTGATAGTTGTTTTGAGATATAAAGGTGGTAATATTAGAGTTGCGCTAGTTGAGTAATTATGGAATTGAGAAATACTTGTGTTGAATTTGGCATGTCCCGTAGCATGCACGTATGGTAAAAGTTGTGTGACAAATTTGAAGCATGAGGTGTTCTTTGATTGCTTTCCTTATGAGTGGCGGTTGGGGACGAGCGATGGTCTTTTCCTACCAATCTATCCCCCTAGGAGCATGCACGTAGTGCTTGGTTTTGATGACTTGTAGATTTTTGCAATAAGTATATGAGTTCTTTATGACTAATGTTGAGTCCATGGATTATATGCACTCTCACCCTTCCATCATTGCTAGCCTCTTCGGTACCGTGCATTGCCCTTTCTCACCTCAAGAGTTGGTGCAAACTTCGCCGGTGCATCCAAACCCCATAATATGATATGCTCTATCACACATAAGCCTCCTTATATCTTCCTCAAAATAGCCACCATACCTAACCTATTATGGCATTTCCATAGCCAATCCGAGATATATTGACATGAAACTTTCCACCGTTCCGTTTATTATGACACACTCCATCATTGTCATATTCCCTTGCATGATCATGTAGTTGTGTAACTCCCCGAGACCGATGTGCCAGGTGTCTTCCAGTTATTCGCTGTTGTTGCCTTGTCATTTGCTTGCGTGCCATGCATTTCATACCATGTCATCATGTGCATCGCATTTGCATACATGTTCGTCTCATGCATCCGAGCATTTTCCCCGTTGTTCGTTTTGCATTCCAGCGCTCCATTGTCCTCCGGTGACCCCTTTTACCTCTTTTCGTGTGCGGGTGTTAAACGTTTTCGGATTGGACCGAGACTTGCAAAGCGGCCTTGGTTTACTCCCGGTAGACCGCGTGTCAAGTTTCGTGCCATTTGGACTTTGTTTGATACTCCAACGGTTAACCGAGGAACCGTAAAGGCCTCGTGTGTGTTGCCCGAGGAACCGTAAAGGCCTCGTGTGTGTTGCATCCCAACACCCCTCCAAAGTGGCCCAAAAAATCCACCTAAACCCCCTCCATCATCTAGGTCGTTCGATCATGATCACATGGCCGCAAACCGCACCTCATTTGGACTCTCCTAGCTCCCTCTACCTATATATATGTGATCCACTCCAAAAATTCGCGGATGAAACCCTAAAAATCCCTCCCCTCGCGCCGCCGGACGCGTCCTCACCGCGCCGGACATGTCCGCCGCGCCGCCGCCACGTCGCCCCGGCCAATGGCGAGCCACCACATCAGCATCGTCGCCCCCTCCTCCAATCCCACCTTGCCACCTCACCCTGTCGGCCCTCTCTCTCTCCCTGCGGCCTGCGGAGCCCATCCGGGGCCCGCACTGGCCCAAGCCCCCGCAGCCGAAGCCCGGCTTCACCGCCTCGCTCGCTGCCCACCGGAGTCTCGCCGGACTTCGCTGAAGAGATGCCGGCCACCGCCGCCTTCATCACCGGAAGCCGCTCCGCCACCGCCATCACCTGCCGGCGCTCGAGTGTCTCCCGCATCCAAGCGACGTTGCCGCCCCGCCAGGTCGCTGCGGTCCTTCCCTCTCTGTTTCTCCTCCTGCTACCTCTCTCTTCCTCACTTCCTCGCCGACGCATGCAGGGGTTCGCCGAATCTCGCAATCCTTACCTGCCGGTTGCCGTCTCCGCATGGGAATGGGTTCCCCCGCCTCGGATCTATGCGGATCTGACTGGATCCAACCCCTCCTCGCCTCATCCGACCTCGCAGCTCCTCCCCGGAGTCCTTGACGCCGGCGCTCCCTGCCCTGCGCGCGAGCTCGTGGGGAGGACGACGACGACGCCCAGAGCCCCGACCCATGCCTCGTGGGCCGGCCCATCTCCGTCGGCCCAGTCCACGCCAAGCCTCCCGCTGGCCGCGTGGGTCGCAGCGCCGTCCAGCCCATCTGCTTCCTCCTCACTGGGCCGAAGCCCACATGGTGAGCTAACTCCTATCCTCCACCCTGAGCATACTTTAGCTATTTGACGCTCGCTATGAAATCTGCTAAGTCCTGAGATCTGCATATTTTTATGCATTTTTCATCTCATCATATCTCCGCAATCGTGGCTCTGTTTTGGACGTGTAGCATATCAAAATGTTTGTCTCGACGAGTACTTCATTTCATCTCATTGCATCATGTTCATTTGAGCTCATCTTGATGCCCTAAATGCTGTTGGAAGAGGGCTATGTGATGTTAGTTTCAGATCCTTATCAGGATTTGCACTTTTGTCATTTTTGCCATGATTAATGTGAGCATGCTATGAACTTGAGCCCTACATGTGTTTTGAAGTATGCCATGCCATCTTTACATGGGTGTATGCCATGTATTTTTGTGATCTCTGTGATGACTAGCACAAGTATGCAAAGTAGCTTACTTATTGTTGCTGATTTCAGGGACTTAGAAATATTCTTAGTCACTGCCCTGTCATTATTTTTATTGCATGTATTCATGTTGCTACCGAGTGATCCGTGCCTCTTTTGAGCATGATCAGTAAGGATGTTTTGTAGATATTGTGGTGCTCTATCCATCAATGTATTTGTTTGCATTTATGGAGCACCCTAGATTGACTCAATCAAGCTGTACTTTCTCTATAAAATGTTCTTGGCAGATTGTTTACATGTTAAGCACTTTTGCCGAGGTTGTTGTAGTTGATCCATGCATGCTATGTTGTTGTTCTTGCCATGTTTAACTTCTATGCCATGTCTACTTGTTGGGTGTATGCTTAGTTTGTCATGCAATGCCTTGTGGTGAGTGCATTGAGCTCGTAAACATGCCTACTTAATATCTGTTTTGCCATGTTCCAGTTTTCTTCTAAGTCTAAATCTGTTAATGATAATTGCTATGTTCACATGGTTGCCATTGTATTTTCTGATCCCTTTTGGCTTATGGTCCGTAAGGGACTTTTGTTGTATGCTTTGAATAGCTTCATGCCATGCCTTCCTTTGCCATGATATGTTCATGTAGCATGTTGTTATCGTGCTCTAAACATTGCTTCCTGATGTTAAATTCCTGGCATGTTATTTTCACTAAGTGTGTAACCTGATATCTTTTAGACTTTTGACATGCTTGTTTGAACCTGTTATTGAGTGAATTAGCCATAGATCAGTGTTCATCTTTTGTCAAGCATCTTGAGTGGATCCCTGCCATTTATTTTGTTGCTATGTTAGGGTGTTGTAGCATGTTGTTCTTGATGCATTTAGATGGTCTCGTGCTGTTAATCGCAGACCGGTGCCATATTGGTTTTGCTCGTCATTTCCAAACCGTGCATCCGATTCCGGTGATCTTTATATCGATTTCAACCGAAATCAACCCCTCTTTCCAGTGGTACTCTTGGATTTCCATGTTGAGGCTAGGTTCAATCATTCCTTTCCAAATCATGCATATGCACCGCATATCGCATCTCGCATGTCATGCATTGTTTTGCATCATGTTGCTTGTGCATCGCACGTAGTTGATTGTGTCTCCCATTGCTTGTTTTTATTGCTTTGGGTAGAGCCGGAGGCGAGTTCATGTTTGAGGAACCGTTGAGTACGTTTACGAGGATCAATCTTTCGTCTTCTCGGAGAACTTTGCAGGCAAGATGACCATACCCTCGAAATCACTTCTATCTTTGCTTGCTAGTTGCTCGCTCTTTTGCTATTCCTATGATGCGATACCTACCACTTTCTTACCATGCCTCCCATATTGCCATGTCAAACCTCTAACCCACCTTGTCCTAGCAAACTGTTGTTTGGCTATGTTACCGCTTTGCTCAGCCCCTCCTATAGGGTTGTTAGTTGCAGGTGAAGATTGGAGTTTGTTCCTTGTTGGAACATGATTATTTGTTGGGATATAACAATATCTCTTATTTAATTAATGCATCTATATACTTGGTAAAGGGTGGAAGGCTCGGCCTTATGCCTGGTGTTTTGTTCCACTCTTGCCGCCCTAGTTTCTGTCATACCGGTGTTATGTTCCTTGATTTTGCGTTCCTTACACGGTTGGGTTATAATGGGAACCCCTTGACAGTTCGCCTTGAATAAAACTCCTCCAGCAAGGCCCAACATTGGTTTTACCATTTGCCACCTAGCCTCTTTTTCCCTTGGGTCGGCCAACCCAAGGGTCATATTTATTAAAAAAAACCCGGGCCAGTGCTCCTCTAAGTGTTGGTCCAAACTAGAGTCCTTTGCAGCGCCCCCTCGGGGAAACTCGAGGTTTGGTTTTAGCTATACGGAGCGCTCATCCGGTGTGCCCTGAGAACGAGATATGTGTAGCTCCTATCGGGATTTGTCGGCACATCTGGGTGGCTTTGCTGGTCTTGTTTTACCATTGTCGAGATGTCTTGTAATCGGGATTCCGAGCCTGATCGGGTCTTCCTGGGAGAAAGTATATCCTTCGTTGACCGTGAGAGCTTGTGATGGGCTAAATTGGGACACCCCTATAGGGATTTGAACTTTCAAAAGTCGTGCCTGCGGTTATGGGCAGATGGGAATTTGTTAATGTCCGGTTGTAGAAAACCTGAATACTTAACTTAATTAAAATGCATCAACCGCGTGTGTAACCGTGATGGTCTCTTCCTGCCAAATTTCGGGGAGTGAACACGGTGTTGGAGTTATGCTTGACGTAGGTTGTTCTAGGATCACTTCTTGATCACAGATTCTCGAACGTGCTTTGCCTTCTCTTCTCGCTCTCATTTGCATATGTTAGCCACCAAATATGCTAGTCGCTTGCTGCAGCTCCACCTCAGACCTTTTACCCTTCCTATAAGCTTAAATAGTCTTGATCGCGAGGGTGTGAGATTGCTGAGTCCCCGTGACTCACAGATACTTCCAAAAACCAGTTTGCAGGTGCCGATGAACCCGTGTAGGTGACGCAACCAAGCTCAAGGAGGAGCTCGATGAAGTTCGTGTTTGTTTTGTTGTTCCGTTTCCAGTTGATCAGTAGTGGAGCCCAGTTGGTACGATCGGGGATATTGTTGCATTTGGGGTAGTCTTCTTTTATTTTGGTTTCGTATTCGGACCTTGATTGTATCTTGATGATGTAATGCTTTATTCAGGTATTGTGTGAAGTGGCGATTGTAAGCCAACTATGTATCTCTTTCCCTTATGTATTACATGGTTTGTTGTGAAGATTACCTCACTTGTGACATTGCTTACCATGCGGTTATGCCTCTAAGTCATGTTTCGACACGTGGGAGATATAGCCGCACCGTGGGCGTTACAAGTTAGTAATCAGAGCCTTCCCCGACTTTAGGAGCCCCCTGCTTGATCGAATCGCTGGCGTTGTTGAGTCTAGAAATTTTTTTTGAGTCATTTAGGATTATATATATCGGAGAGTAGGATTCTTTTTACTCCTCAGTCCCTTCGTCGCTCTGGTGAGGCATCCTGACATAGAGTTTTGACTCTTCTCTTCTCAAATTTCACTAAAAAAATTTAGGATCACGCGGGTATCTTGGAATCGTTCCGATTGTTTTGTGATGAGAACATTGTTCTTGGTGCCTCCTAACATTTAGGGGTTGTGGCAGTGTCCCGGGGAGTTGTGCTCTGAGGTGTTGTCGTCACAATTTTATTGTTGCAATTCTGGAATACTTGAGTTCACCGACATCGAAAATCTCTTTTATGCAGTTGTTGGTGAGATAACCTCGACGCCACCCAGTACTGGGGCGGGAGTTCGGGAGTATTGCCATAACTCGTATAACTGATGCTTTTTGAAGGTTGAGGTAAATGATTTCCGAAGGTTTCTTTGTTATGTGTTGAAGGATGGATACAGTTGGATGTAGGATTTGCTAGTTTTGGGTGAGATATTATGCTTCCCCTGTATCCCCAACACCTGATTGCATAACCGGAAAATTTCGGGAGTTTATAAGTGGGAATTCATGTAGCTCATAGGATATCTTTCCGACAGATGTATGATATGAAATTGGGGTTCGACGTCTAGTGGTCCGCCTATCCACGGTTGTTTTTACAGTGGTCTCGTTGTGTCTTAAAGAGTCCTTGGCTATGCTGACTTGGGGACGCTTTGTATGTCATGTGCACTGCCTTGTACATGATGGTGTTGTACGATCGAGCCCGTGTAGGCCCCACCACGAAAACTTCGGACGAAATCTCTATCATATGTTTGTTCCGGCATATTCTGCAAGCCAATCCTTTGTTTTGTTTTTTAGTTCTGGTATTCGAGTTGCTTCAATGTCAAGTGTTGATTCCATGCCTTTTTCCTAAGTGGTGTTCTCATATCCCTATGGGAATACTAATCCTTCTGGATCATCGAGATTGTCTTGTTAATTCTCTTTTCAACGGGTGTGTTCCTCTTCAAGTGAATCCGTTCATTTCAACATCCGCAAGATCAACTCAAGCTTTCTCAACGGTGTTTGTTTTCATCCATCTCCAAGTGTCTTTGTTTTCCCCCCCCCCCCCCCCCTTTTCTTCAAGGACTTAGATTTATTCATCAAGTATCCATTTTATTCAGGTGAACCTCTCCATTCTATTCTCTTCAATCTTCTTATCCGGTGATTCTCAGGAAGATTCTAAGGAAGCCTCAAGTTCGTCATTCTTCATTCTTTTCTTCTCCGGTGGTTTCAAGTCAAGCTTTGTCGATCATATCCTTTCCACGTTTCATATGTTTTCCCATGCCGGTGCACTTCTTAATTTTCCACTTCTCGCTATTCAATTGTTCCGGAGTGTTCAAGATATCTCGAAGAATTGTGTTTCCACTTTACATTCGTTCAAGCTTTTCAAGGATGTTATCTCATTCAAGTCATTTAATTCAACCGGTGCAATCTCTTTTTAAGTCTTTCAACGGTGTTTTCTTTCAGTGGCTCTAACCCACGGGTATTTTTCCAGGATCTTACCCGACTCTTCTAATTTTCCCAGAGTTACTCCCAAATTCTTTTCGAAGTTTGACGTAAGAATAAATTATCATCAATCTTATGTGTTTCTCCAAGATCTGTCAAATTCTTTTCATCGTTGACTCAACATTTCCATTCTTCATTCCGGAGTGCCTCAACAATTTATGGTGGTGTTTCTCATCATCATTTCTCTGCATTTGAAGACCGAAGAATATTTTTCCTCCAAATCTTGCTCCATTCTCTTCAAGATTCATGGTTCTAGCTTGTGGCCATCCTCTCACAATTGTTTCCAATTGTGAAAATTATTTTCACCCTTCTGGAGCATTTTAGGAATCTTTTACAATTTGATTCTCTCAAGGCCATCATTTCAGAATTATTCATTCGCGGCTTTCAGCTCTCATTCTCTAAATCTTACCGGTGCATCGTTCAATATTCTCTAATCAGCTCGTGATCTCTTCGTTCACTTGTATCTAAATTCTCTCAAGTATCCTCGTTCATTTCATAATTCTTCCCGGTGTTCCTTTATTTTTTCAGTCATTTTAATTCTTACGTTGGTTCATGCAAGATTTCTCGTCATTCGTTATCATATCAATTCATTCGTTCTTTTCAATCCTACTAGTTTCTTGTTGAAGAATTTCTCTAGTTATGCTCTATCTCTCTTAATCCATTTCAACGAGAATAACTAGTATGCCAAATCCGTTGCTTGTCATCAATTAAATTGGTGAAGGATGAGCATAACATAATTCTTATTCTTGATTCATCCAAGTGATTAATTCCTTATTCTGGAGGTTCATCAAAATTCTTGATTTCAGTTCGTCTTCTTTCTTTTTCGGAGTTCCAAGCTCTCTCAATTTTCTCGTCGTGAAGCTCCATCTAAATCATTGCAACGCGTCACCTTGGGTTTTCAACTTCTCTTTCCTTTCGTTTGATCATTTTTATTACCGGAGTTCTTAATTGAGGCTATACAAGATGGCTCATCAAGGATTTAATTCCTTCTCGAAGTGTTCATTGAGATTCTTTTCAGAGGAGCTCGTGCATTCTTCATCTTACAATCCAGAGTGCAATTCGTTCTACCGTATCATTGGAGGTGGTATTATGTCATTCTTGATAATTTGAGTTCATGTTTCATGATTCACTTGTTGTTAAGAATGAAATATTTTAAATCCATTAATCTCGCCTCTTGATTTATCTTGGGTTATATTTCACCTAAAGCCTTCCCTAAGGATTGTTTCTACTTATGGTGCTTATCAATAATCCATGTTTTTCTCCTATTCTCGCGATGAAATACGTTTTCATCTCTCCGTCGCTCTCAAGCAGCAAGTGTTTTCGTTTGTGGCAGGTTTTAACCTCAAGTTTTTGAGATGTTTTCCATAAGCCCACTATAAGTTAGTCGTTTCGTTGTTGGTTTTCCAACAACTTCGTTGTATCTTTCTTGGAAGGGTGCTTTCCAAGCTCAATTGTGGTACAAGTTGCCATTCCTTCTCCGTTCTCTTACTCCGACGATCTATCTTCTATTCTTTCTTCCGGAGGCTTCGTGATATTGCTCTCCTCACTATTTATCTCGAATTGTGAGGACCATGTTCTTTTCGTGCTTATCCATTTAACCGGAGTGTTGTGCCCACTACTCAAGTTCCTGTCATTTATCAAGTTTCATATCACTTTTCAACTGGAGTGCTGTCCGAATTTGTTCTACCTTGTTCCTCTTTTCTAACGGTGTGTTGTCAACTTCGTTCATCTTTGCTGTATTCTTTTCTCGAAATGGCTTAACCTTCTCAAGGTTCTTTGGTTTCACTCATTGGTCAAAGAAGCAATTTAGTTTTACCCCTTCTCTTTCTCTTCTGTTTTTCCCTCCGGTGCCATTCTAGATCTCGGGACGAGATCCTCTCGTAGTGGTGGAGTGTTGTAACGCCCCGAGACCGATGTGCCAGGTGTCTTCCAGTTATTCGCTGTTATTGCCTTGTCATTTGCTTGCGTGCCATGCATTTCATACCATGTCATCATGTGCATCGCATTTGCATACATGTTCATCTCATGCATCCGAGCATTTTCCCCGTTGTCCGTTTTGCATTCCTGCGCTCCTATGTCCACCGGTGACCCCTTTTACCTCTTTTCGTGTGCGGGTGTTAAACGTTTTTGGATTGGATCGAGGCTTGCCAAGCGGCCTTGGTTTTCTCCCGGTAGACCGCCTGTCAAGTTTCGTGCCATTTGGACTTCGTTTGATACTCCAACGGTTAACCGAGGAACCGTAAAGGCCTCGTGTGTGTTGCAGCCCAACACACCTCCAAAGTGGCCCAACAACCCACACAAACCCCCTCCATCATCTAGGCCGTTCGATCACGATCGCGTGGCCGCAAACCGCACCTCATTTGGACTCTCCTAGCTCCCTCTACCTATATATATGTGATCCCCTCCAAAAATTCGCGGATGAAACCCTAAAAATCCCTCCCCTCGCGCCGCCGGACGCGTCCTCACCGCGCCGGACATGTCCGCCACGCCGCCGCCACGTCGCCCCGGCCAATGGCGAGCCGCCACATCAGCACCGTCGACCCCTCCTCCAATCCCACCTTGCCACATCACCCTACCGGCCCTCTCTCTCCCCCGCGGCCCGCGGAGCCCATCCGGGGCCGGCACGGGCCCAAGCCGCTGCCGCCGAAGCCCGGCTTCACCGCCTCGCTCGCCGACCGCTGGAGTCTCGCCGGACTTCGCCAGAGAGACGCCGGCCACCGCCGCCTTCATCACCGGAAGCCGCTCTGCCGCTGCCATCACCTGCCGACGCCCGAGTGTCTCCCGCATCCAAGCGACGCCGGTGCCCCGCCAGGTCGCTGCCGTCCTTCCCTCTTTGTTTCTCCTCCTGCTACCTCTCTCTTCCTCACTTCCTCGCCGGCGCATGCAGGGGTTCGCCGGATCTCGCCGTCCTTACCTGCCGGTTGCCGTCTCCGCACGGGAATGGGTTCCCCCGGCTCGGATCTATGCGGATCCGACTGGATCCGGCCCCTCCTCGCCTCATCCGACCTTGCAGCTCCTCGCCGGAGTCCTTGACGCCGGCGCTCCCTGCCCTGCGCGTGAGCTCATGGGGAGAATGACGACGACGCCCAGCGCCCCGACCCATCGTGCCTCGTGGGCCGGCCCATCTCCGTCGGCCCAGTCCATGCCAAGCCTCCCGCTAGCCGCATGGGCCGCAGCACCGTCCGGCCCATCTTCCCGGCCCATCTGCTTCCTCCTCACTGGGCCGAAGCCCACGTGGTGAGCTAACCCCTATCCACCACCCTGAGCGTACTTTAGCTATTTGACGCTCGATGTGAAATCTGCTAAGTCCTGAGATCTGCATATTTTTATGCATTTCTCATCTCATCATATCTCCGCAACCGTGCTCCGTTTTGGACGTGTAGCATATCAAAATGTTCGTCTCGACGAGTACTTCATTTCATCTTATTGCATCATGTTCATTTGAGCTCATCTTGATGCCCTAAATGCTGTTGGAAGAGGGCTATGTGATGTTAGTTTCAGATCCTTATCAGGATTTGCACTTTTGTCATTTTTGCCATGATTAATGTGTGCATGCTATGAAGTTGAGCCCTACATGTGTTTTGAAGTAAGCCATGCCATCTTTACAGGGTTGTATGCCATTTATTTTTGTGATCTCTGTGGTGACTAGCACAAGCATGCAAAGTAGCTTACTTATTGTTGCTGATTTCAGGAACGTAGAAATATTCTTAGTCACTGCCCTGCCATTATTTTTATGCCATGTATTCATGTTGCTACCAAGTGATCTGTGCCTCTTTTGAGCATGATCAGTAAGGATGTTTTGTAGATATTGTGGTGCTCTATCCATCCATGTCTTTGTTTGCATTTATGGATCACCCTAGTTTGACTCAATCGAGCTCTACTTTTACTATAAAATGTTCCTGGCAGATTGTTTACATGTTAAGCACTTTTGCCGAGGTTGTTGTAGTTGATCCATGCATGCTATGTTGTTGTTCTTGCCATGTTTAGCTTCTATGCCATGTCTACTTGCTGGGTGTATTCTTATTTTGTCATGCAATGCCTTGTGGTGAGTGCATCGAGCTCGTAAACATGCCTACTTAATATTTGTTTTGCCATGTTCCAGTTTTCTTCCAAGTCTGAATCTGTTAACGATAATTTCTTTCACATGGTTGCCACTGTATTTTCTGATCCCTTTTGGCTTATGGTTAGTAAGTGACTTTTGTTGTATGCTTTGAGTAGCTTCATGCCATTCCTTGCTTTGCCATGATATGTTCCTGTAGAATGTTGTTATCGTGCTCTAAACATTGCTTCCTGATGTTAAATTCCTGGCATGTTGTTATTTTCACTTAGTCTATAACCTGATATCTTTTGCACTTTTGCCATGCTTGTTTGAACCTGTTATTGAGTGAATTAGCCGTAGCTCAGTGTTCTTCTTTTGTCAAGAATCTTGAGTGGATCCCTGCCATGTATTTTGTTGCTATGTTAGGGTGCTGTAGCATGTTGTTCTTGATGCATTTAGATGGTCTCGTGCTATTAATCGTTGGTCGGTGCCATATTTGTTTTGCTCGTCATTTCCAAACCGTGCATCCGATTCCGGTGATCTTTAAATCGATTTCAACCGACGTCAACCCCTCTTTCCAGTGGCACTCTTGGATTTCCATGTTGAGGCCAGGTTCAATCATTCCTTTCCAAATCATGCATATGCACCGCATACCGCATCCCGCATGTCATGCATTGTTTTGCATCATGTTGCTTGTGCATTGCATGTGGTTGATTGTGTCTCCCTTTGCTTGTTGTTCTTGCTTTGGTTAGATCCAGGAGACGAGTTCGTGTTCAAGGAACCGTTGAGTACATTTACGAGGATCAAGCTTTCGTCTTCTCGGGGAACTTTGCAGGCAAGATGACCATACCCTCGAAATCACTTCTATCTTCGCTTGCTAGTTGCTCGCTCTTTTGCTATGCCTATGCTGCGATACCTACCACTTTCTTACCATGCCTCCCATATTGCCATGTCAAACCTCTAACCCACCTTGTCCTAGCAAACCGTTGTTTGGCTATGTTACCGCTTTGCTCAGCCCCTCCTATAGCGTTGTTAGTTGCAGGTGAAGATTGGAGTTTGTTCCTTGTTGGAACATGATTATTTGTTGGGATATCACAATATCTCTTATTTAATTAATGCATCTATATGCTTGGTAAAGGGTGGAAGGCTCGGCCTTATGCCTGGTGTTTTGTTCCACTCTTGCCGCCCTAGTTTCCGTCATACCGGTGTTATGTTCCTTGATTTTTCGTTCCTTACACTGTTGGGTTATAATGGGAACCCCTTGATAGTTCGCCTTGAATAAAACTCCTCCAGCAAGGCCCAACATTGGTTTTACCATTTTCCACCTAGCCTCTTTTTCCCTTGGGTCAGCCAACCCAAGGGTCATCTTTATTAACAAAAACCGGGCCAGTGCTCCTCTGAGTGTTGGTCCAAACTAGAGTCCTTTGCAGTGCCCCTCGGGATTCCGAGCCTGGTCAGGTCTTCCTGGGAGAAGGTATATCCTTTGTTGACCGTGAGAGCTTTTATGGGCTAAGTTGGGACACCCCTGCAGGGATTTGAACTTTCGAAAGCCGTGCCCATGGTTATGGGCAGATGGGAATTTGTTAATGTCTGGTTGTAGAAAACCTGAATACTTAACTTAATTAAAATGTACCAACCGCGTGTGTAACCGTGATGATCTCTTCTCGGCAAAGTTCGGGGAGTGAACACGGTGTTGGAGTTATGCTTGACGTAGGTTGTTCTAGGATCACTTCTTGATCATAGATTCTTGAACGTGCTTTGCCTTCTCTTCTCGCTCTCATTTGCGTTTGTTAGCCACCAAATATGCTAGTCGCTTGCTGCAGCTCCACCTCATACCTTTTACCCTTCCTATACGCTTAAATAGTCTTGATCGCGAGGGTGTGAGATTGCTGAGTCCCCGTGACTCACAGATACTTCCAAAAACAAGTTTGCATCTGCCGATGAACCCGTGAAGGTGATGCAACCAAGCTCAAGGAGGAGCTCAATGAAGTTCGTGTTCGTTTTATTGTTCCATTTCCAGTTGATCAGTAGTGGAGCCTAGTTGGGACGATCGGGGATATTGTTGCATTTGGGGTAGTCTTATTTTATTTTGGTTCCGTAGTCGGACCTTGATTGTATCTTGATGATGTAATGCTTTATTCAGGTATTGTGTGAAGTGGCGATTGTAAGCCAACTATGTATCTCTTTCCCTTATGTATTACATGGGTTGTTGTGAAGATTACCTCACTTGCGACATTGCTTCCAATGCGGTTATGCCTCTAAGTCGTGCTTCGACACGTGGGAGATATAGCCTCATCGTGGGCGTTACAAGTTGACATCGTATTTGTGGCAAAGCCACCTTCATAATTCTTTCATACATGTCACTCTTGATTCATTGCATATCCCCATACACCACCGGAGGAATTCACATAGAGTCATATTTTTTTCTAAGTATCGAGTTATAAAGTAAATAAAAGTATGGTGATTTTCATCATTAGAGCATTGTCCCATGTGAGGGGAGTTCTTCGGAAAAAAAGAGAGGCCCAAAAAATTGAGAGAAAAGAGAGAAGGGGCGATGCTACTATCCTTTTTCACACATGTGCTTCAAAGTAGCACCATGATCTTCATGATAGTCTCTTATGTTGTCACTTTAATATACTAGTGGGAATTTTTCATTATAGAACTTGTCTTGTATGTTCCAACAATGGGCTTCCTCAAAATGCCCTAGGTCTTCATGAGGAAGCAACTTGTATGCACACCCACTTAGTTTCTTTTGTTGAGCTTTCATATATTTATAGTTCTAGTGCATCTCTTGCATGGCAATCCCTACTCCTTGCATTGACATCAATTGATGGGATCTCCATAGCCCGTTGATTAGTCGCGTCAATGTGAGACTTTCTCCCTTTTTGTCTTCTCACACAACCTCCATCATCATATTCTATTCCACCCATAGTGCTATATCCATGGATCGCGCTCATCAATTGCGTGAAAGTTGAAAAGGTTTGTAAAGGCTAAAGTATGAAACAATTGCTTGGCTTGTCATCGGGTTTGTGCATGATGGGAGCATTTTGTATGACGAAAATGAAGCATGGCCAAACTATATGATTTTGTAGGGATAAGCTTTCTTTGGCTATGTTATTTTGATAAGACATGATTTCTTGGTTAGCATTGCTTGAAGTATTATTATTTTTATGTCAATATTAAACTTCTTTCTAGAATATTTCGGATATAAACATTCATGCTGCAATAAAGAGAAATACATTGAAAATTATGTTAGGTAGCATTCCACATCAAAAATTCTTTTTTTATCATTTACCTACTCAAGGACGAGCAGGAATTAAGCATGGGGATGCTTGATACGTCTCCAACGTATATATAATTTCTGATTGTTCCATGCTATTATATTATCTGTTTTGGATGTTTATGAGCTTTATTATACACTTTTATATTATTTTTGGGACTAACCTATTAACCGAAGGCCCAGTGCAAATTGTTGTTTTTTTGCCTATTTCAGTGTTTCGCAAAAAGGAATATCAAAAGGAATCCAAACGGAATGAAACCTTCCCGAGGATCTTTTTTGGAACATACGCAATCTATGAGACTTGGAGCGGACGTCAAGGAAGTAACGAGGCGGCCACGAGGTAGCACGGTGCACCCAGGGGGGCCAGGCACGCTCCCACCCTCGTGGCCCCTCGCAGCTCCACTGACCTACCTCTTTCGCCTATATATACTCTTATACCCTTAAAACATCAGAGGAAGCCACAAAACAACTTTTCCACCACCGCAACCTTCTGTACTAGTGAGATCCCATCTGGGGACCTTTTCCAGTGATCTGCCGAACGGGGATTGGATCACGGAGGGATTCTACATCAACACCATAGCCTCTCCTATGATGTGTGAATAGTTTACCACAGACCTTCGGGTCCATAGTTATTAGCTAGATGGCTTCTTCTCTCTCTTTGGATCTCAATAAAATGTTCTCCTCGATGTTCTTGGAGATCTATTCGATGTAATTCTTTTTGTGGTGTGTTTGCCGAGATCCAGTGAATTGTGGGTTTATGATTAAGATTATCTATGAACAATATTTGATTCTTCTCTGAATTCTTATATGCATGATTTGATATCTTTGCAAGTCTCTTCGAATTACCAATTTGGTTTGGCCTACTAGATTGTTCTTTCTTACAATGGGAGAAGTGCTTAGCTTTGGGTTTAATCTTGCGATGCTCGATCCCAGTGACACAAAGGGGACCGACACGTATTGTATTTTTGCCATTGAGGATAAAAAGATGGGTTTTATATCATATTGCTTGAGTTTATCCCTCTACATCATGTCATCTTGCCTAATGCGTTACTCTGTTCTTTTGAACTTAATACTCTAGATGCATGCTGGATAGCAGTCAATGTGTGGAGTAATAGTAGTAGATGCAGAATCGTTTTGGTCTACTTGACACGGACGTGATGCCTATGTTCATGATCATGCCTAGATATCATCATAACAATGCGCTTTTCTATCAATTGCGCGGAAGTAATTTGTTCACCCACCGTAATATATGCTATCTTGAGAGAAGCCACTAGTGAAACCTATGGCCCCCGGGTCTACTTTACATCATATAAGCTTCGGATCTACAATTCTAGTTTACTATTTATTTTTCAATCTTTAATTTTCAATCTATACAACAAAAATAGCAAAAATATTTATCTTAGTATCTCTTTCGGATCTGACTTTCTAAGTGACCGTGAAGGGATTGACAACCCCTTTATCGCGTTCTTTGCGAGGTTCTTGTTTGTTTGTGCAGGTAATAGGTGACTTGTGTGTAGTCTTCTACTGGATTGATACCTTGGTTCTCGAAAACAAAGGGAAATACTTACGCTACTTTGCTGCATCACCCTTTCCTCTTCAAGGGAAAACCAACGCATGCTCAAGAGCTAGCAGGAAGCTCGATGCCGTCGACGATGTCAGGGTGCAGCAATAACTCGCCGGCGGTGACGACAACCTCTGTCTCCATCTCCACGCCGTGCTTCAGTGCTTTAGTAGCCCCAGAGTCGCCACTCCCTCTGATGGGGCGCTTTGGCGGCATCCTCATACAATGTGGCTTTGAGGACTGAGAGCGGCGTCGAGGATGCAAGCGGAGAGAGAGGATTGTTTGTGTGTAGTGAGGATGGGGGGTGCGGCCGCTTGGGTGCACCATTAATATGGAGTAGTGGGAGTTGTGGGAGAGAGGCAGGCGACGGTCAAACCGATGGCTCACCTCCCCGTGAGCCTGCGCACGGGACTGCTGGCATGCCTACTAAAGTTTCACACAGCTACTCGCATGCCTCCCGATGACATTGCGTAGCGAGCATGCCTCTGTCAATTCACGCACCTGCACACACGTCTCCCCGTCTGCTTGAGCGGCAACGCGTCCCGTCAACTCACGCCTGCTCGCACGGCACACGGGTTGTGCGGCGGCACGTATATTGTTTTTCTATTTGGATGATTAATGCTGCCACTTTATTGCTTAACTGGAGCATGGCACGTATCCATTGGTTGTCTAACACTCACGGTTCGAATAAATAATCCGTTTGGGATATTGGTTCCCAATTATTAATAATCTCCCGTCTGTAATTAGATAAAGATTACATCAAAACTGGTCTCAAATTTGACAAAAAAAGTACAATGCCACTTTGTATTGGTGTCCATATGACAACACGATAAGTTTCATTAACTTCAAATAAGTTTTGGATGTACTAGAATTTAAAAATCAAGATTCTCAATGTTTGAAATTTTTGCACGGCGAGTAAACATGCATCCAGTGAGACACATGTGTTTTTGCGATCCATTTAGGTGCACTGTCACGTGTGCATGTAGCTCAAATTTGATTTTTGCACATTATACCCATAGAAAATCAATCAATCAATGTACTAAAACGTCTTAATGTTCTCTGTGATTTTTTTGAAATTAAAATGTCCCTCCTTTGGTAACATTTAAGTTCACCACGGGATAATTAATTAAACATGCATCGTAGTTGCGGTAGATTCGCTTTGTGTGTGTGGGTGTGTGCGTCTGGGGGTGGCGGGTGGCTCGCTGTACGCTACGACTTGTGAGCCACCGTGTGGGTTGGCCGTTTTGTTAGGCAGGCTGGTGCCACATCCGAGTCATGAAATCGTTATTTAAAACATTACACAACCCTTTAATACATAAATGTTTTGGCCACATGCAGTCGATGGTTGTCCTACACGACACTCGATACTCGCGTGTGATGCTTTCTATGGGCCCGTGAGGTCGTCGTCCATCACTTTGATGAACAGCCGGCAGTGAGGTTAATTTGACCAGCAAGGTAGAATCTTTTTTGTTTGTGTTATGGTGGTATATAGTACGCGTCGAAGAGGTGGGAGGGGACTAGCATATATACTATGCGTACGCGTCCGTGAACAAGTACACCTCACTCAGTGTCCGTACTTTTTGGTTTCCAAGGCACGTGCCACATCAAAATTGTGAAATTGGTTATTCAAACATCACACAACACCTTTATGGGCCACATGCATATATATCCTAGCTAGGACACTCACGTGTGACGCTTCCATCTGTGGGCCCACGAGGCCATCGTCGATGCATGCATGCATCACTTTGACCTACATCGGGAGAGGTTAATTAATTTCACCATCGAGGAGGATTCTTTTGGGTTGAACATATATTACGGCAGGAGCATAAAGTATGCGGTGAAGAGGGCGGAGGGGACCATCATATGTAGTACGCTTGATATGAACCTCGCTCTGTGTGGGTGCATGGTTTACGGTTTTTGAGGCATGTGGCACATCAAAGCTGTGCATTTTGGGTATTCAACATATATATGTTTGGCCCATATGCAAAGCGGTGGTGGTTGTCCTCTCGCACCCACTTATGCGATTATCAGCGATATCGATGCTTTCCATTTGTGGGCCCGCTTGGTCCATCACTGCTTTTTGCCTGACAATAAGATAGGTTAATTTGACTTAGGAGGGGATTATTACTTTTTCTCTAGGATGACATGCATGATACAGCTTGAGCACACACACATGCATGTGTACACATGAATCCCTCCCATCGAGTCGAAATGGCTAGTACAACGACACATCATGAACCGATCTCGCTCTGTGTGGGGAGCTAGTGTACAATTATTGACACACGTGCCACATCAATTTTGTGTATTCAAACATGCATGCATGCATCACCTCCATACATATGCATGTAGTGGTTGCCTATATATTCGTGGGCGCGCGTGGACATCCATGATCACCTGACCAACAACAAGATAGGTTACCATGGCGGATTCTTCTTTTGGTTCGTCTTATCGTAGTATAGGTCATGGTGAGATTCAGACCTAATTAAGTTCGAGCGCATATACTATGCACGCATGCATGAATGAATCCCCGTCGTTGGATTGAAGTGTGGTGTAACATACATATGCATCGTCAACCTAACCCTAATTTAGTCTGGGGATTTCTAGTTTGAAATCACGGTGCCACATCAAAGTTGTTCCATTGTTACTCAAAAACACACCTCTCCATACATATGTTTGGGCCACATGCATGCAGTTGTTGTCTTTGGGGACTAGCTACTTGCATGATTATTGGCGAGCTAGCCCATCTCCGGGGTCTCATGGATGACCATCACTTTGACCAACAACAAGAGAGAGGTTGTACGACCAAGTTGGATTATTCTTGGTCCATTTTACAATCGATCTTGGTGAGATATATGCCTCTCTGGCCCGCCGACTAAAAGTGTGCATGTGTGTGTGTGTGGGGGGGGGTTGCTACTTCACACTTTCCTAGGTGAACCTCGGTTGGGGGGCATGCATTCATAGCTTAGGATTCCCTTCATGGCGACACGAGGGGGGTGGGGGCTGATAGCTACTTTGCACTTTGCTAGGTGAACCTCGGTTGGGGGGAGAGGCATGCATTCATAGCTTAGGATTCCCTTCATGCCGACACAAGGGGGGGCTGCTAGATACTTCGCACTTTGCTAGGTGAACCTCGGTAGTGGGGCATGCGTTCATAGCTTAGGATTCCCTTAGTGTCGACACGAGGGAGGGTGGCTGGTAGCTACTTCGCACTTTGCTAGGGTGAACCTCGGTTGGGGGGGAGGGCATGCATTCATACCTTAAGATTCCCTTCGTGATGACACGAGGGAGGGGGCTGCTAGCTACTTTGCACTTTGCTAGGTGAACCTCGGTTGGGGGGGCATGCTTCATGTCGGCACGAGGGAGGGGGGCTGCTAGCTACGTCGCACTTTGCTAGGTGAACCTTGGTTGGGGGGCATGCATTCATAGCTTAGGATTCCCTTCGTGCCGACACGAAGGAGGGGGCTGCTAGATACTTCGCACTTTTCTAGGGTGAACCTCGGTTGGGGGCGGGCATGTATTCATCGCTTAGGATTCCCTTCATGCCGACACGAGGGAGGGGGCTGCTAGTTACTTCACACTTTGCTATGGTGAACCTCGGTTGGGGGGGGGGGCATGCACTTATAGCTTAGGATTCCCTTCGTGCCGACACGAGGGACGGGGAGGGGGCTACTAGCTACTTCACACTTTGCTAGGTGAACCTCGGTTGGGGGGGAGGGGGCATGCATTTATTGCTTAGGATTCCCTTCGTGCCGACATGAGGGGGGGTGGGGCATGTAATACAGTGCGCTTTGCGAGAGAGGTGCCACATTGAAGTTGCATTTGGTATTTGAAAATCAAACCAGCCTTTTGATACATAAATTTGGTCCACATGCAAGTGTGTTTGTGTTCTGAACCTCTCCCGCATCATTTTTCGCCAAATTTATGAATATTAGATAAGTTGGATGACTCAACAGACACAGTTCACTCAAACTAACCGTGTGCCACGACGGTGCACCTGTCACGCACACATCCGCACAGTACATTGGGCTCCACGAGGCTCCCCTCTGAAAAATATCTGCCCGCCTTGAGGGTTTTTCTGTTTCATAACACACGGTTGTTATCACTGGACTGTGTGCATTGTTTCTTGTTCCCATTCCCGCCTGCATCCCCAGAAAATATCTGCCCGCCTCGAGGGTTTTTCTGTTTCATAACACACAGTTGTTATCTCCGGACAGTGTGCGATGCACTATCATCAAAATTTTCAATAGCACGGCATTTCAATCCCGCATTTGACTCCCACATAGTAAAATTTTCAGTACCCGCGTCCTTTCCTCAAACACCCCGCGCCCCCTCCACACACACCAAAACCTCCTCGGGCATGCACGCGCGCACACACACACAGACACTCCCTCGCTCGAAACCATAGCAAGGTCCTCGCTGCCACTGCCGCAAGGCCTCCATTGTCAACATCTGCCGGTTTGCCTGTGCAGCTTACTCGCCGATCTCCATACCTAGGACGCCCTAAGTTTCTTAGATGATGCCTGCCAAATTCCCCTTTCCCACAGATCCCCATCCCCCACTCCAAAGCGTTGCAGCCTAAGCTAAGCCCGACTACTCTTCCCGTGGAGATCGAGGAGCGACTAGCCCAAAAGAGGTGTATAGTGGTCTCTTAGCCCGACGTCGCCAAGGAAGCTGACGTCCATTACTAGCGGCAAGCACTCAAGCAGCGGGCTAGAGTATGCGGGCATGTCTCGGCCGCCGGCTACGACATCGAGGTCATCGACAGCGACGGCCTGAGGCGGGCTGTGTCACAAGTTAAGTGGCCCACCCCCATCCCCTCGGGTTCAACCGCCATCGATGTCATCCATCGCCCCACCGCTGATCTCCTCTGGCTCGCTGTCAACAATTTGCCATTCTACATCACCATCGAGCTCCTTTTGTCATTTCTGAAGGACACGTTCTGCGACACTAGCTTGGCATCCACAGCTTCCAAGTCAGAACTTATCGACGGCCACCACGAGGAGGGCACCCTCTCCGGCTCTTCCAAGGGGAAAGAACCCGTCTGCGACATCAGGGAGGGCATCCTATAGTCGTGCTCTTCCAAGGGGGAGGAGCCCATCTGCGACAACATGGAGTGCATCCAAGGTCCGTGCTCTTCCCACGGGAACAAGCCCATTTGTGACAAGTGAGGAAACCCATGATTTGTTTTGTCGTGCCTCTTCATAGGGGGGAACCCATGATTAGTTTCGTTGAGTCCCTTTTCTAGTGTAGTGAGAATATGTCCAGTTTTAATTGCTATATCTAGTTGTTTCCAGTATGCCTTGTTTATTTCAGTTGTTCACAATGTGATGCTCTATATGTGCCATTATTTACTATGCAGTACATTTCATCAATCCAGTTTTAAACAGACTGATAGGAATGCATATATTTGCTTGCTGTTAAGCCTGTTATAGCTAGCATATGCCTCTTTTGAAGTTTTTTGATTGTTTGGTTGTTTGTAGTTAGCACATGTACAGTTTCAAATGCTATCTTTGTTTATTCATAGTATGCCTTGTTTATTTCAGTTATTCACAACGTGATGTTCTATATGTGCAAGTATGAACTATGTAGTTCAATTTCATCAGTACCAGTTTCAAGAATACCACTATGAATGACTACATTTGGTTGCTGCATTTTGTAGTTAACATGCCTTTCCATTTTTATTTAACAATAACCAGTGTACTTAGACCGGCACAATACCAGTTTGAATGACTATGTTTGCTTGTTTTAAATGTTAGGCATGTTACAGTTAGCACTCCTTTCCACTTGTTTTTCTTTACTAGCATGCTTAAACCTGCACACTGGAGCAGTCTTTTGGAGATTATTTTGTCTGCCATGTATAATTTTGGTTGATGTTTATCCTGTTGTGCTTAACATGCTTCTTGATTTACCTACACAGGAAAATTTGGGGAATGACTATTGTTTCCCATCGAGGTTAGTTTCACCCCATGGCTTATATTTGCTCACTGTTCAGGATATCGGTAGCTAGTACCATATAGGCCGGCGGCTGATAAGGGACTAATCGGTGACAGACTTTTAACTGAATATATCTGCAACCCATTTTTCGTTAGGTTAACTAGGGCCATAGGTAATATATCTTAGGCTACATAGCAACATGCACTGTACTTATTGTCTAAATATGCAATCCTAGGCTACGTAGCAACAAGAAAGAGTGTTACATTAATGTTCTAATGATATCTAGATATACGTAGAAGAGCAGCAGTAACAACAACAACAAGAACACAACCCTGTTTGGATACTCAACTTAGCTAGAGGTTAGAGTTAGTTTCTAGCTCATTACTAACCCTGAACTAACTCCATCCAAAGAGTTGTTTGGATGGCAGGGTTAGACTGACAATAAATGCACTAGGAGAACTAGCTCCAATTAGCACCTCCAATTAGCAACTAGCTCAAACTAGCCCTCATGTTTAGATATACTTTAGGGCTATTTGAGCCCAAACTAGTTCAAAATGACTGTAACCCATGGATACATCAGCAGTTAATTAGCCGATAATTTGTAAGAATGCACTAAACTCCTTCCGGCCCATAATATAAGATGTTAATTCATCTAATATGTGAGTATATTGGATGTTATAAGATACTCCCTTCATTCCTAAATATTTGTATTTTTAGAGATTTCAAATGGACTACCACATACGGATGTATATAGACATATTATAAAAGAGTGTTGTACTACATTATCGGTGTCAAAACCGGCGGATCTCGGGTAGGGGGTCCCGAACTATGCGTCTAGGCCGGATGGTAACAGGAGGCAGGGGACACGAAGTTTTACCAGGTTCGGGACCTCTCGATGGAGGTAAATCCCTACGTCCTGCTTGATTAATATTGATGATATAGGTAGTACAAGAGTAGATCTACCATGAGATCAGAGAGGCTAAACCCTAGAAGCTAGCCTATGGTATGATTGTTGATGTGTATGTTGTCCTACGGACTAAAACCCTCCGGTTTATATAGACAACGGATTGGGTTAGGGTTACATAGAGTCGGTCACAATGGTAGGAGATCTGAATATCCGTTTCACCAAGCTTGCCTTCCACGCCAAGGAAAGTCCCTTCCGGACACGGGACGAAGTCTTCAATCTTGTATCTTCATAGTCCTGGAGTCCGGCTGAAGGTATAGTCCGGCTATCCGGACACCCCCTAATCCAGGACTCCCTTAGTAGCCCCCGAACCAGGCTTCAATGACGATGAGTCCGGCGCGCAGATTGTCTTCGGCATTGCAAGGCGGGTTCTCCTCCAAATTCCATGTACCTGTTGAATAAAGTCCGGTTTCTTGTAGATGTTGCGCTCCTTGGCTTCTGCGCCCAATAATGGCCGCTCCCCACGTGTCAAACGAATATGAAAGGTCTGGGTATTTTTACATTCACACCCCCAGCCGCGTAAACAAGCTGACCTATTTAAGGAGACGAGGATTTAGATCCAAACCACACCTTCCCCCTTCGCGAGTGTTCATCAGAGCGCTTTTGACAAAGATCCATTCCACCATGGCCAGCCGTCGCGACTCCTCCTCCCGCCCTTCCAGCCCTAAGCCTGGATATTGGGAAAGATGCTCCATCCCACATAGCGAGTTAGTGACGCTCCAGACCAAGGGATTTCTTCCCCAGGCCTATATGATCCCGGTTCGAGCCGGTCTTGCCGTTTACAATGGCGGAGAGCAAGCGGAGAGTGCCCCTAATCCCTCCAAAGGAGAGTGGGTGTGCCTCGTCCCTTATTTAATAAGGGGGCTCGAATTCCCAATCCATCCATTTCTCCGGGGGTTGTTGGAGTTCTACGGTCTCTAGCTACATCACCTCACGCCTGCCTCAGTACTGCATATTGCGGGATTTGTAGCCCTCTGCGAGCTGTTCTTGGGTGTTGAAGCTCATTTCGGACTGTGGAGGGAGCTATTTTGCCTCGTGCCCCGTTCCAAGAAGGGGTCTATGTATCAAGTGGGCGGAGCCGAAGTATGGCGCATCGCCGGGACTGGCTATCTGTTCGGAACCCCAAAGAAGGCATTTGAAGACTGGCCCTCAGAATGGTTTTACATAGAAGACGTCCCGCTGCCGGATCTTGTCCGGATCGGCCTCCCTGAATTCAACAATGCTCCCTTAAAGAAGCGCCTAAACTGGCGCCCACGGAGCCCTCGGAGGGAAAGTGACAGGGACGTTGTTTACCTGATGGGCCGGATAAGATTGTTAGCTCATTTCGGACTAACCATGATCGGGGTCATGGCCGCATGCATCATGCGAGGGGTGCAGCCGCTACAGTATAGAGGCCACCCCATGTGGGACTTCAACGGGGAGGACGACACCACCCGCTACGGCCGTAAGGGGGCGGATTTGGCTGCGACTCTAGTAAAGACCCTGTCCGCTTTGTACAAGGGAGAAGAGGAGGATTTTCTCCGTGTTGACCCAAAGGGTGGATTTTCCATGTACAATCCTCCAAGCTGGGTGAGTGATCAAACTTTGCCCATCCGTTTTATATCCCCATTGTTAAATATTTGATCGTAGTGATTCCGACGCAGGAACTGCGCCAGGCTGTTAAAGAAATGAACAGCCCTCCTCCATAACCCGAGGACCCAGGATGGTCCCTTGACCTGGACTCACAAGAGGATCCGGAGCTTTCGGTGGATCTGATTGATGGAGTGTTCCATCAATTGAGCAAGGATAACACCCTGGTGGCCATTACGGCCGATTATCCAGGGCAAATCCCGGCCTCCCAGATACAGGAGGCCGAACCTGTGGCGACAAGCCAACGAGGGGCCGTAGGGCCCCGTGGGCAGAAAAGAGGGGCAGTCCGGACCGGGGCGTCAGCACAAAGGTATGGCGCATCCCTTTATCCCAGGTGTCGTACCTTCAGGGCATATTAACACTTGAGCACTCTTCAGGACAAAGAGACCTCGCCGAACTATATTCGGAGAGAACGCCAATCGCGCCTCCACCAGCCAGGCTCCAAAGCCTGGCCCGGAAGCGGGGCCGAACACAAGGCGTGCACCGGACACTCCTCTGACGGAGGATGTGGACAGGTTGTCTGCCACCAACTCTGAGGTGGAGAGTGCCATGAAGCACAGGCGTCGCCGGACAATTCTTCGCGATGCTTGTTTCTCCCAAGAGGCATTAGATGCCTTTAAGTCGGGAGATGCATATCTCCGTGCCGCTCAAAATGGTCTAACCAGAGCCACGGAGCAATATGTAAAAGACATACGGGTAAGAAAATTTTGGTAACTATATATACCAGTAGCCCCCGAGACTTGAAACAGTTAAAATAACTGATTTAAGGATCATTTATTATGCAGATTCTTACGGAAAAGAATTCCCTACTGTCCAAGGAGCTGGAAGAGTGCAAAGCCCAACTTGAGGCCGCACTGGCCACGGCAGGGGAGCCTAAAGAGGCCCCCTCAGGTAATATACACTTCGAAATATAAGTATTTTGTGAAGCACAGCTTTGGTACGAATTCTGACAAATGAAATTGCAGATGGCGCCGGATTGGATCCGGAAAGGCAACACCTCTTATGCCAGCTAAAAGCTGGTGAGAGGGTGCTGTTAAAGGTGATGGGGGAGAAGAACGATCTCCGAGATGCCAACACCAAGCTGGGCATCGAGCTGAAAGATGTTCGTGCCCAGCTGTCAGACTCCGTGAAGGAGAATCAGCGGCTTCGGCGCGGCATACTTAGTAAGTGCTTGAACAAACCTTTTGAAAGAAAGTTCGGCGAGGAAGTCGACTAACAGAGCAATGTCTGTAGGTGTGCTGACAGGTCGTCCTGCAGAGGAGATGCCCGGTTCTACGGGTGACCTTCTTCCCGAGCTATCGCAACTGCTCGATCGAGTTCGGCAGGCGATGCGAGGTGTCGCCCAGGCCCTGTGGCCATCCGTCTCCATGCCCGAAGGTCTTGGAGAGCATGCGGAGAAGCTAAAAGGAGCACGGCGGCGCTTCCGATTGTGGAAGATATCAGCCTGCCGTCAAGGCGCTAGGGAGGCCTGGGCCATGGTGAAGACGCGGTACGCAAAGGCTGACCCCAACCACATGGCCGAGGTCGGTCCTATAGGGCCCGATGGGAAGGAGATCCCTGTAAGCTTAGTATACGGCCAAGTAGAGTTGGCCGCAAAGTATTCCCAGCAGGACTATAAATTAGACAGCCTGTTAGATGGTATTGAAGAGGAATACGATCAGTCAAAATGACTATGTAATGTAATTAACATTTATGATGCCTTCTAGCCGGATTGTAGATCGTTTGTCATGGCCGACCTTTTCGCTTCAGCCTCGGGACCTGACGGTCCGGAGTGTGTCCGAATTCCCATGCAGTTATATAAGAACCGGGGAATGCATGGAGACTAGGCGTAGGGGTCATTAGTGCGTGAACAGACAAGTGCCCGACTAGTTATGTTATATTACATGGTTAGTAAGAAACATCTTCCACGGAGAATAGTTCCGTTAGGGGTTCCTTTCCCTGGGAGGCATGCCCTAAAGTGCATGTCCATGCTGCGAAAAGAAACGCAGGAAAAACATCTGGGGCATATAGATAAAAATAAAAAAGATCATCTTCAATTCACCGACCGAATATTCCCTTAAGAACGCTAGCTTTCGGCTTCACCCAGTCTGAGGTACATGTCCGGCTGACCCGGCAGTAACAATCGCAGAGGTGCTCCCTTTACCACCTAGCCAAACAATCGGGAACATAGGGGTAAGCACAGGAGCCAGGCAACCCAGCTTGGCTAAAACTTAACTCATATTGATGCATATAATGGTGAATAAAAGGTACATGCGGAAGTGTGACACATGTGTTGGGCATGAATCCTGTATGAATAAGCTTCTATTTAAAGAAGCCCCCAGGTTTAATGAGCGCGGATGGCGCGTCACTTTATGAGCCTTTAAGGGCTATAAGAGAGAGAAGGAAGAAGAAGAGAAATGCAAGACAGGAAATATATAAAAAATGGATAGAGGAAGGAGACGAACATAGAGTCTGGCGCTTGGACGTAGAATCTTCGGAGACGGGCTGCGTTCCATGGGTTCGGCTCGAGTCGGTTATCCAATGCGTCTCACAGGCGGTATGCTCCACCAGTCAGTACTTGGTCAATTATGAAGGGACCTTCCCACTTGGGCTTGAGTTTGTCCTTTTTCTTGTCCGGTAGTCATAGAACTAATTCGCCAACATTGTAATTTTAGCCCGTACTTCTCTGCTTTGGTATCTTTGAGCCTGCTGTTGATAGAATGCGGAACAGGCTTTTGCCACATCACGCTCCTCCTCCAATGCGTCTAAGCTGTCCTGGCAATCGAGCTCGGCTTCTCTTTCTTCGTACATGCGCACTGGAGGTGAGTCATGAATTATGTCGTAGGGCAAAACTGCCTCTGCGCCGTACACCATAAAGAATGGTGTGTATCCGGTGGTGCAATTCGACGTGGTTCGCAGCCCCCAGAGTACGGAGTCGAGCTCCTCTACCCAGTGCGTGTTAGATTCCTTGAGGGACCGCACTAATCTGGGTTTAATGCCGCTCATGATAAGACCATTTGCACGCTCGACCTGGCCGTTGGTTTGTGCGTGATAGACGGAAGCATAGTCAAGCTTGATACCCATGTTTTTGCACCAGAGTTTTACCTCGTCGGCCGTGAAGTTCGTGTCGTTGTCAGTGATGATGTTGTGGGGAACGCCGTAACGGTGTACAACCTCGGATATAAAGTCTATCACAGGTCCGGATTTGGTCGTCTTAACAGGCTTGGCTTCTATCCATTTGGTGAACTTATCCACCATGACCAGTAAGTATTTGTTCTTGTGGGTTCCGCCTTTAAGGGGTCCAACCATGTCAAGTCCCCAGACCACGAAGGGCCAAGTAATGGGGTTAGTTTGGAGGGCGGTGGGTGGCATATGGCTTTGGTTTGCAAAGAGCTGGCAACCGGTGCATCATTGGACTAAGTCCTGAGCGTCTGCCCGGGCCGTCGGCCAATAAAAGCCTGTACGGAAGGCCTTGCTTACAAGGGACCGAGCTGCAGCATGATGACCGCCCAGTCCGGCATGAATTTCAGCCAGGAGGTTCCACCCCTCCTCTTCGGAGATGCACCTTTGAAGGACTCCGGTAGTGCTTTTCTTATAAAGCTCTCCCTCGTGGGCTTTGTAGGCTTTAGATCGCCACACTATGCAGCGTGCCTCATTTTGGTCCTCGGGGAGTTCCTGCCTGGTGAGGTAGGCGAGGAATGGTTCTGTCCACGGGGCGATGACGGCCATTATTACGTGGGCTGAAGGTGTTATTTCATTGGCAGAGCCTCCGATTGTGTTAGAATTTTCGGTGTCGGGCAGTGCGGTTGGGTCCGGGGTGTTATTGTTTGGCTCCCCTTCCCATACTACGGATGGCTTGAACAGCCTTTCCAAGAAGATGTTGGGGGCACTATATCGCGTTTTGCGCCGATGCGTGCCAGGACATCTGCCGCCTGATTGTTTTCCCGGGCTATATGGTGAAATTCAAGCCCCTCGAACCGAGCTGACATTTTTAGGATGGCGTTGCGGTAGGCTGCCATTTTTGGATCCTTAGCATCGAAGTCTCCATTTATTTGGGATATTGCGAGGTTCGAGTCCCCACGCACCTCTAGGCATTGAATACCCATGGATACTGCCATCCGGAGACCATGTAAAAGGGCCTCATATTCAGCTGCGTTGTTGGAGTCCGTGTACATAATCTGGAGTGTCTCATGTGGGGGACGTCAAAACGATGCCAGCCCCGAGTCCGGCCAACATCTTGGAGCTGTCGAAGTGCATGATCCAATTTGAATATGTGCCATACTCTTTAGGGAGTTCGGCCTCCGTCCATTCTGCGACGAAGTCGGCCAAGACTTGCGACTTGATGGCTCGTCATGGCTTATAAGTTATGTCCAACGGGAGGAGCTCAATGGCCCATTTTGCAATCCGGCCCGTTGCTTCACGGTTGTTTATAATATCGTTAAGTGGTACTTCCGAGGCTGCTGTTATTGAACACTCTTGAAAGTAATGTCGTAGCTTCCGGGATGCCATGAATACCGCGTACGCGATCTTTTGATAGTGCGGGTACCGTGATTTGCAAGGGGTGAGGACAGTGGACACATAATAGACCGGCTTTTGTAGGGGGAATCTGTGTCCGTCCGCTTCTCATTCGACGACGAGCACTGTGCTTAAAACCTGATGTGTTGCTGCAACGTATAATAGCATTGGTTCGCCAATATTTGGCGCGGCCAGGATTGGGTTTGTTGCGAGTATGGCTTTTATCTCCTGGAGTCCGGCCGTGGTTGCATCCGTCCATTCGAAGTGTTCGGTGCGCCGAAGGAGGACGGTTCCATGCCCTATAGAGGGTTTTTGCTTTTTGGTATCTGACCTGGGTGTTTGGTTATGCTGCACCCTTTTATTTTGGACTGGGTTTGTATTTAGGGCCGGATTGTCCCAAAATTTTATTTTGGTTTTCCAGGCGCTTTCCATCGCACAATACTTTCGTACAATGGACGCCAAGTCAGCGAAGCGTGTGATATCGCGGCGACTTATGGCGTTGAGTATTCCCTTGTCCGTGCAATTATTGTAGAAGATTAAGATTGCGTCTTCCTCACGGCAGTCTCTTAGCCTGTTCTTAACCAGGAGGAATCTAGCCCGGTAACGATGTACTGTTTCGTCGGGCTCTTGCCTGATTTTGGATAGATCGCATATGTTGGGGTGGGTGGGTGGAGTTAAATCCGAAGCCTCACCCCGTCTGCGGCTCAGGAGCCGAGGAATTTCTGAACTCGAAAATTTGGATCCCTGGGTGTTGTCCAATGAATCCAGCCCGTCGCCTGACTCTAAGTTCAGGTCTTGAGTGATATCCTCCCCCCCCCCCCGCGGGTATCCGGCTTGGAGGGATCGGGAATCCGGACGTAGCGAGTCCTTAAGATAGACGAAGGGTCGCCGCACTGTCCCTCTACCACGGCAACGTGATGGGTGACTTGGGGAGAGTTATTCTCTCTCAGATCGGTTTTGGGCCCAATCTGGTCATAATCTGTAGCGACTCCCAGGGCGGTGAAGCGATCCAAGAGCTCGTTTATGGAGGAAAGCTCCATTGGATCTAACTGCTCGGCGAGTTTCGAACTGACATGAAGATTGTTTTCGATGGCTCGAGAGGTCATCGTCAGCGTAGAAGCCGAACAGGCGGTCATAAGAAAACCACCTAGCCGGAGGGTTTGGCCGATAACCAAAGCTCCCTTAGCAATGGTGCTGTCCTTAAAGACGGGGCGAGGCATCCTTCCTGATGGCGACAACATAGAGGAACTCTCAATGAAAGCACCAATGTCGGTGTCAAAACCGGCGGATCTCGGGTAGGGGGTCCCGAACTGTGCGTCTAGGCCGGATGGTAACAGGAGGTAGGGGACACGAAGTTTTACCCAGGTTCGGGGCCTCTCGATGGAGGTAAAACCCTACGTCCTGCTTGATTAATATTGATTATATAGGTAGTACAAGAGTAGATCTACCACGAGATCAGAGAGGCTAAACCCTAGAAGCTAGCCTATGGTATGATTGTTGATGTGTATGTTGTCCTAGAGACTAAAACCCTCCGGTTTATATAGACACCGGATAGGGTTAGGGTTACATAGAGTCGGTTACAATGGTAGGAGATCTGAATATCCGTATCGCCAAGCTTGCCTTCCACGCCAAGGAAAGTCCCTTCCGGACATGGGACGAAGTCTTCAATCTTGTATCTTCATAGTCCTGGAGTCCAGTTGAAGGTATAATTCGGCTATCCGGACACCCCCTAATCCAGGACTCCCTCATACATCATTGTGCAATTGTTGTCTAGCTTCTAATATTAACTTGGTGCTTTTAGGTACATATGTCATTGGTAAACATCCGTGCTTCGACCCTTTCACCGTATGTGGCAATCAGATATCGATGAACCAACATCAAGTGAGGAAGCTGATAAATATTGTTAGTAAAATGGATCCAAAGATGGCTGACGGTGTCCTGGACTAGGGGGTATTCACCATGTCATCTCCTGATCCGTTAGATTGGGCCGAGGACCCCCATGGACGTATACTCATGGGCCAGTTTGGACAGCTGCCGCATACAAGGAAGATTCCACAAGACTTGGTGATCAAGACAAGGACTCCTCCCCACCGGCGTATTCGGCTAGGACTCTTGTTATCCTAGGCCTCTGGTGCATTATATAAACCGAGGCCATACTAGTCGATAGATATATACAACAATCATACCATAGGCTAGCTTCTAGGTTTTAGCCTCTATGATCTCGTGGTAGATCAACTCTTGTAATGCTCATATCATCAATATCAATCAAGCAGGACGTAGGGTATTACCTCCATCAAGAGGGCCCGAATCTGGGTAAAACATCGTGTCCCCTGCCTCCTGTTACCATCCGCCTTAGACGCACAGTTCGGGACCCCCTACCCGAGATCCGCCGGTTTTGACACCGACATTGGTGCTTTCATTGAGAGTTTCGCTGTGTGATCGACAAAAAGATCGATGGCTCGCCTGCAGATCAACTGCGACTTCGGCATCTTCGTCACCAGCTCGACTGGTCACCTTGGTTCGACCAAGAACTGCGCCCCGTGTTTGGATCACCATGTTCGGACAAGGGCCTTCATCAAACGTCAACTCCGATCTCTATCAAGGCCAGGGAGGAATCATCCATGGAGCTCGAGGGCTCAACGTCAACATTGCCCTCGGGCGGCCGTGCTGTTTTTATGGACAGCGAACTTGTATTTTCCGTCACCGCCTTCTTGAGCGTCGGTTTGAAGATTGCTTTGGTGGAATAGTGCGGAATTATATCTACAACAGCCATGCAAAATTTCGTCGAGTTCCGAGGGAGGAATCTCCGACAATCTACGATATAACGGAGCCCTGTCAAATCTGGACGGGAATCTGGACGAGTTTAGGGTGTGGTCTCCAGATCCCAGCTTGGAGGTCCTTTGGAAGATCCAGCCGTTCATCTACTGCGGAATTCCCATATCAACCACCCCTCCAAATTTCAGCTCGATCCGACGGTTCAAACTCCGGAAACCTTTCGATGAGTGGACCAATTTTCGGATCCGTTTTCTGGGCGAATACGAATCCGACCCGAATTCATGTTTCTTTATGAACATGATATTGGATAAACTTTTTAGAGGAATTATCTTCTAGGGTATTGTGCGCTGTTTTTAAACACGTGCCCGTAAATTTTTAAGCCTCCCCTGAGGTCATCTTCATCATCATGCTGGTGTCAAACCAGTCCGGCAATATTGCTCCAAGGTTGCCGACCTGCGATAGACACGTCGTCACTTTGTTGAGCCGAGCTCAACTTCTTCAAATCATCATCTCGGCAAGCCGAACAAGAGTCCGGCATTGCGAAGGATAAATCATCACCAACGTCGCTGCTCCACGGATTACACGGAGCGGGCATACCGGCGTCACCGCACGGTCACTTCATCAAGCTGGCATCGACCACGTCACGACCCGCATCGGCAGGGCCGTGCTGTTGCTTCTTCAAGCTGGTGTCCATCACGCCGACCTACTTCGACTCATCGGCTGGCATCGAGACTTCGACATCTCGGCTGGACCGGGGGCTTCGCCATCTCTTCATCAACCTACTCCAGAGACTTCGGTGTCACTAGCCGACCAGCTCCGTCACGTTAGCTGGACCGAGGGCTTTGCCTCGGTGAGCCAACCTTTGCCAGCATCTCCATACCTTCGCTTTATCCCCCATCAGGCAATGGGTGTGCGGATCGAGTCCCAGTTTTCGGATTCACCTTTCTTCGGATTGCTACAACAAATAAACCAGGTGCTATTAATCCTAGTATTCTTTGCTTGTTCGGGTTCATTTTTCCCAAGAAATTATTACTCTGGTTTGTTCATCATATGTACACAGGTCTATCAAATGATGGCCGCATTAACGACGGTCGCATGGAAGTTCGTTTAGTCTCCGTACATGGTCCGGCGAACGCCGCATCCGGAACTCGGACCGACCTGTGAATTCAGGCTTTGCCACGCCTTTACCACATCACGCCGACGCCCTGCATCGACATTGACTTCGGCGCCAGACCATATTTCTTTTATTACTCACTTTGCATAAATTATTTATTATGAAATGATTTTTTAAATTATTATTATTACTATTATCTCCGGTTTGCACTATTTTTTGTGCACAGGAAAATGATCTGGGGACTTCGGCGTCACTCTGCCGGTCTGCATTGACTGTGCTATGTCACCACTGCGTGTCGAGCTCTCCGCTCTGCCACCTCAGGACCGGCTTGGGGGATGGAACCTTGTCCCGCATCAAGCTCGGACCACGTCATAAATGCCGAACACATTAACCAGCTAAGTTGCTTTCATGCTCAAAGTTTTAATTTTTAACTTGTGTTCGGTTCGACCAAGCATTGTAGTTTTTTGGAAAAAAGTTGCTTGTAAAAAATCTCCTTGTCAACACTTCATTTGTGGCATGCAAATTCAAATACCCTGTTTACTTGGGGGCTTCCTTCATAAAGCTTTTTCCTCTTGTATATGATTATACTTGTATGGCTTCGTTCCTTGTTCATGTATTACGCCACAATATGCACCATATTGACTTAAGCGATTTGCAAGTTGGGTTGCCTGGCTCCTGTGCTTACCCCTACGTTCCCGATTGTTCGGCAAGGGAGTAAAGGGAGCACCTCTGCGATTGTCATGACCGGGTCCTCCGAGCTCTGACCTCGGACTGGGTGAAGCCGAAAGCTAGCGCTCTTATTGTTTTCAATCATGGTCGGCACACAAGGAACTCATGAGTACAAAAAATCTATTGCACAAGTCTCATAGTAACAATGAGCATCGAAGAAAGGTATCGGTAGGGGTACTATTTTCTTCGAAGATGCTTCTTACACTTTGTCAGTAATATAGCATAAGTTCCCTGAGCGCGCTTTGTCTGTTACAGCCTTATGGCCTGATTGCCTGGTCATCGGAAACACCGTCGATACTCTCGACAGGCGGAGTACATGACACTTTTCGGCCCTTGGCCGAAGAGGGAGAAGCCGACGGTCGGTTAAGACGCATTTAAAGTTCGGGTGAACACAAATATGATATAAGTACTTCGGTATATACAATCATTATACATAAAATTCTTTTACCCAAGTCACCTAGGGCTCTTAAAATTTATATGAGCTATTTTATAGTAAATGTGTTTTCTTCTTGGTCGTTGCAAAGTCTTTTTCTATCACTCCTTTTTCGACGTGAGTGTGTGGTTAATAGCCAGATAACCCATTTTCCCTCTAGTGACCGCTCGAGTTTAGTTTGCTAAACTGGTCTAACGAGAAGCACTCCGCCTTTGGGATAGGAGGCTGCAGCCGTAGGCTGACCCGCTTGAAGTCTTGAGATCGGATGTGTAATATTAATGCACGACAGAAGCACAATTTTCCCCCAATTTTCAGATTGGCACCGAACACTTGATCTTCTTCGGACGCCAAGTTTTTACTGACGTTTTTTGGTTTTCCAAGCTTATGGCACTTTTAACTATTTGTGTGTTTTCAGCACAAGTCTCGCAGTGCAACGCCGGACACCTTTAAAGATTCGGCAAAAACATTCTTGGATATTGCTATATATGTATCGGTTTCGAATTGTGTCTTCGGTTAATAGTTGGGTTGCCCGGCTCCTGCGCTTGCCTCCTACATTCCACTTTGTTGGGCTAGGTGTCCAAAGGGATAACCACTGCGATTGTGCTTCCAGCTCACATGGTTAAGCACCTCGGTGGAGAAAGCCGAAAACTGACTGTCACAATAAGCGTAAACTGATCCGCGATCCGATGACTGTGTTAAATGACGGGCCATTCATAACATTGGCCGAAGTGTTTACGGCTTGACCTCGGCTGTCGCCGAACACTACCGGGGGCTATTAACTGGCCTCCCAAACTAAATCCTCGATATTTTGCTCTTACATTAGAGCTAAGGTTTCATGATCATGCTTAGCATGACAACCCAAAGAAAGGAACTGATAGCGGGACTATTTTCTTTGGAAGACATTTCTTATGTTAAACAGTAATATAACATATCTCTCTGCGTACCATTGGTTATAAAACCGTCTGGCCAGATTGCCTTGTTTGTCGTAAATCTTTGCCCTCATAAAGGCTTTATAAAGTAGGAAAAACACTCCTCGGCTACTAGCCGAGGAGGTGGAAGCCGATGGTCGGTCAACAAATTTTGTACAATGCGGATCCGAGCATTATAGATGTAAAGTACTTGGATACATAGAGTCATTACAGATAATTTGTGATTTTACTATGGATATCGATCCTTAATTCGGCCACCGTGCCCGCATTAAGGCTCGGGGGGCTACTGGGCTTATTATTTACAAATATTAAAGGGGCACATCGATCCCATGATCTGGTGTTGCCACCCGACCAGTGTCTCGGGGGCTACTGCATTGCCTATCCAATGCAGAAAATTTTAAGTGCAATACAGTTTCCGAGGAGATTATGATCCTCAGGTTGGTCGGCCGCACCCAACCAGAGTCTCGAGGACTGAGCATGCCGCATTTTGTATCCGAAGTATTCTGCCGAGCTAGGACTTGATCCTCAGGCCGATTTTGCAAATCAACCTGAGTCTCAGCGGCTACTGGGATCAGTGGTCTTACATCATCCTTCAAGTGCATCGCGGGTTTTAAACCGATACACACGTTCAGGGTTACTGGCTATATATCTTGGCAGAGAATAAATTGCACCAATCAAAAATATTGACCAAAAATGGGCCCATAGTCGGGGTGGTGCACCACCTCGGAAGCAGTCCGGCATAAAGCTCGGGCGCTAGTGGCTGGATCCATAGAGGGCATTTCCAGCATTAAGATCGGCTAAACTCCTTCAACTTTTTTGGACCAAGATGATCTATGACATCTTGGATATAGTCCGACGTTGGAGCTTGGACACAGTCCGGCGTTGGAGCTTGGATATATTTTGGCGTTAGACCTCGGAAGCAGTCCGACATTGGTGCTCGGCTGCAAAAGAAACCTCGAATGCAGTCCGGCGTTAGAGCTCGAATGCAAGAGGACACTGCCTCCCGGGAACAACTTCAAACCCGAGGTGTGGCATAAAAATAACAAGGCATTGATAAAGGCCGGAAACTTAAAGGGGCTCCTCGGATACCTGACGTGTAAACTCGTTGAATGCATTACGGCGATCCTCAAGATCGAAGACGAGAAGATTTGTTGAACCATTTTTCAAGACTGACAACCGAAGATGAAGAACATTTCGGAGGAATCGAGGAGCATCCCTAACTTGAAGACCGGTTCAGGGGGCTACTGACGGTGTCTTGGACTAGGGGGTACTCACATGTCATCTCCCGGTCCGTTAGATTGGGCCGAGGACCCCCATGGCCGTATACTCATGGGCCAGTTCGGACAGCTGCCGCATACAAGGAAGATTCCACAAGACTTGGTGATCAAGACAAGGACTCCTCCCCATCGGCGTATTCGGCTAGGACTCATGTTATCATAGGCCTCTGGTGCATTATATAAATCGAGGCCAGGCTAGTCGATAGATATATACAACAATCATACCATAGGCTAGCTTCTAGGTTTTAGCCTCTACGATCTCGTGGTAGATCAACTCTTGTAATACTCATATCATCAATATCAATCAAGCAAGACGTAGGGTATTACCTCCATCAAGAGGGCCCGAACCTGGGTAAAACATCGTGTCCCCTGCCTCCTGTTACCATCCGCCTTAGATGCACAGTTCGGGACCCCCTACCCAAGATCCGCCGGTTTTGACACCGACAATGGCAATTAAACTATTTGTTTAGACTTTATCCAAGACAACAGCGAATTGCAGGATGGTAAGTAAGAACTCTGCAGCCTTCTTTTTACGGCCCATAATGAGTTGTGTTAGACGACAATGTCTGAATCTTTTTCCTTTGCAGTGGTTGCCAAAGCAATTTACTCAAGATTACCTCTCAAACTACATGATTGGTGGGCATGCAAAGGTTAAAGTATTTCTACCAGAACACGATGATTATCTAGATGTTTTCATGAAGACCATGAAGGATGGGTGGTCGGCCATCACAAGGGGTTGGACTAGAGTCGTGCGTGCCTTCTGCATGGAGGAGAGCACAATATGGGCATTCTGTTTCACCTTGTTCAGCAACTAGAATACATTTCACCTCTTTCTTTACCGTCTTTAATAGTACAAGTATACAACTATGGTTCATCATTCTTTATTTGGTTCTTATGTAATTCTTGAATATATGTACCTATGAATCGAATAATACATTGGTTGTTTGAACCTGATGGATATGAATAAATCTGTAGCATACATTCAAATTCAAATCCAAATCTAGTACAATTTGGAAAAGCAACAATTAAATTAGGGTGAAAATACGCTCTACAGGTTGTTACGGCACACACGGTTGGTAAAACACAAACGTTTGCGATATGCACCATTATTCGAGACGGTTCATAGAGAGGAAACGTGTGCAAGCATGCATAGAGTTGCCGTTTGCAAACCCTGTGCGATGTCAAACAATATCACAAACGGTGTGGGCAAACTAAACGTTTGTGTTAGTTGCCTTATCGTACACGATTCACAACCATGAACTATTTCTGATGAAGTATGCATCGTAAACGTTGCACCACAGGATAGCATGTGTGATAGTTGTCGTGTACGACGATGTTACAATGGTCCGATGTTTCGTAATCCTGTCTGACACTTGTACGATGATTAGCTAATCTTCTTAATGGTGAACCGTTTGTGATGGGCCGCACATCATACACGTTCTATAATAGTGAACCGTTTGTGATGGTCGCGCATCATAAACGTAGCACCATAGAATACTGAATGCGATGGCAATGCGAGCAGAAATGAGTAGGAGTACTGTAGGGGCCCTATCCGTGACGGTTTCTGGGTCATGTGGGAAGGACCCCCTATCGCCCGCACTCACTTGGCGATAGTTCCAAATGCTGTCGCGGAAAGGGGTTAAAAATGTTTGTTTAGGACCGACACGTACCAGTGATACATCATAGTACAACATGATATAGCTTCAGCACTCAGCTACCCCATTACACAACTACACCAGCACCAAGTTTCACATGGAACATGTAGAACCTCTCGAAATTAGCATCGTAGACAGTATATAGACAGATGCATCTCATCTGGAAAACTGCTGAAGCGGAAGGCGAACATTGATCCTTCATTCATGTTGAAGGTCTTTGCAACTTTAGGCTAGTGCCTGTGGATGATTGACTGTCCGTCCTTCATCCTCTTCATAAACACTTCAATATTGAACCGTATGTGTTGTATGAAACCTTCCTCGCCTCCTGACCATAGGAGGTGGTTTGAGAGGTAATCATCAGTGAACTGCTTTGGAAAGGCCTGAAAACAAGGATGTTTATAAATATCTTCTCTATATTGGAAATGGGGTAAAGGAATAAAAAAAGGCACGGTATAATA
This sequence comes from Triticum urartu, assembly GCF_003073215.2. Classification (NCBI taxonomy): domain Eukaryota; kingdom Viridiplantae; phylum Streptophyta; class Magnoliopsida; order Poales; family Poaceae; genus Triticum; species Triticum urartu. The sequence continues at coordinate 229,212,413 of NC_053026.1, forward strand.
GTTAGTACCATCTTGTAATGAACTGATGTCTTGTTTATTGTCCAGACAAAGATCTTGTTGTTTTTTGTCGCTAATTTCTTTATCCTAACAATCTTTCTGAGTTTCTTGATTTGATGGACAACTCATTTCCCCATATGCAAAAAGGGTCGAACAGTGGGTCAAAACCTCTGACAGTAGGACCTACATGTGCAAGACCAAATTGTTAAAAACCTAAATATTAGAATGGTTCCTGCAATTGCACAATAATGTGCTATTAGAGATCGAACCATGCACGTGCAGTTAACTAAACACCACAACAAATGAATCAAATGTTAACTGAGCACCACATTGCACAATATAACATTCTCCTAATAGAAGATCAGACAGTTAACCAAACCAACCATTCTTATCAACTTGGAATATAGCAATTGTATTTGTTTCTCATGTATTTATTACAGCCAAATTCGATTTATTTCTCACATGGTATACAATAACAGAATGCACCCACAACAATTGAACATCGCATTACAGAATTGAACCAAACAGTTAACTAAACAACACAACAAATGAACCAAATGTTAACTGAGCACCACATTGCACAATATAACATACTTCTTATAAGATCAGACGGTTAACCAAACCAATCATGCTTGACAACTTGGAAAATTGCACCCTGAAGAATTGAACATCACATTTGTAGAATTAAACCAAACAGTTAACTGAACACCACATTGCACGACATATATAACATATACTCTAGAGCAGAAGATTGCATGGTAAAAGTAGATAGCACAATTCACTAGAATTTGTTAAGGAAATGCAGTAGCTAGAAAACTAAACATGGGTCCTTATAGTGAGCTAATAAGACAAGCTACTCCTCATTATCAGAGATATCGATAATGATTGGCTCCTTGGACATGGAAGAGGGCGAGGCCTCCGCTTCGTCGGTGCCCTCGTCATAGTGGTCAATTGCCTGAGCCACTCCGGGCACCAACCTGCTGGCCCTCGAGATGAGGTAAGCATGTGCACGCTGATAAAACACCTCGTAGTCTTCGTCAAAGGCACCGGCGGTGGCCTCGAGAAAACGCCACAAACTGTCGTTTAAAGCAGCCAACCGCATCCCGGCGTCTGTGCGAGGCATCGACGGTGGCCTCGACGGCGAGGTTCTCCTCCAAGATCTAGGGGTTGGCATGAATGGCAGCCATCGCGACCTATTCCGCGCATGCGGCCATGATTTGCTTCTCCGCTGCCAAATGCTCCTTGAGATCCTGGCTATACTGCGTGCGCCATGGCTTAGGGCGGCACTTATTTGGTGGAGGGGATCGGTGATTTGGGTGGAAGGTGTCACGCTCGCACCGGCGGTCGGGGCATGTGGGATGTGGAAGGAGGAGGGGGATGGGGGTCTGGTGTGGATTATCTGCCTGGATAAGGGAGGCCGAGAAGCATGAAGGAGGGTCGCCGGCGAGCAGGCGGCGCTGCAAGCAAGGAGTGAAGGTTTCAACTTGGAAAGGAAGGCGGAAACAGGGGAAATGTGGCTTTTGGTAAGGGGAAGGGGGCAGGAGGTAGATATTTCCGCGGAAGACGAAAATTTGGAATCGCTTCAGCGAAAAAACTGGCGCGCAAAGTGTCATCAGACACGGTCCCTTATTCAGAGCGGGCTGTGGAATGTAGCCCTCGCACCTTCTCGTGTAAGCCGTATGTGTACTATAATCCGACGGTGCTCCAAGATATTTTGTGTTGCATCTCACAAGGTTGGTGATAATAAACTGTGTGGGATCTACTTGATTTTTCGTCTTGATTTGTATTACATAATGGGGTCACAGCGGCAATGGATGGTGTTTGAATGGCTAAACCTTTTATCTGCAGTGAACATGCAACTATATGTTTGTCGTAAAAAATGGAATTATTCAGGGTTCGTTTGGAAGTTTTATACATTAAATTGGTTTTCTAGCCATTTCAGGTGCACAATTCAAAATTAAAGCACATGCACATGATCCGATGCACCAACATGGGTTGTAAAATCATATATGTGACCATGGGTTTATGCTTATGTCACATGCAAGAAATGGGGATGAATTTCAAACACCACGGCACCGTGGCTCTCCGGCAAATGTTGAGGTACTTGCTTTTGTAATTCTAGTAAATCCAAAACCCATCTGAAATTCATGAACCTTGGCATGCTATCATGGAATGGCATCAACATGCTGGGGAAAAAATATTGTACCATTTGGAGCAGGTGGTGGTATAAGATTCTCACAAACCAAAGCTTCTCACAAGAAAGCCTCATGGTTCCGTTAGGGAAATGTGTCACCTTTGTGGAGAAAACGATATTCGTTGCCTCTTCTTCATTTCAATTTTTTCCTGGTGTCAACATAGAACAACAAGTGTTAAATTTTGGATTTTTTCGGGGATCGTTGGGACATTTTTATACATTAATTGAGTTTTCTAGGCATTTATGTGCATAATTGAAAATTGAACTACATGCACGTGCTCCGTCCATAAAAATGGGTTGCAAAATCAAATGTTTGTCCTTGGTTCCAAGATTAGATCACATGCAAGAAATGAGAACGAATGTCAAACACCTTACACTGTCGCTCGGCCGCTAACATTGAGATACATGGTTTTAAAATTCTAGTAAATCAAAAACTCGTCTGAAATTCATGAAACTTGACATGATATGATGGAACGACAGCGACATGCCGTGGTAAAAATATCGTCCCATTTGGGGCAGGTGTGGGTATAAGCTTCTCGCAAACCAGAGCTTCTCTCACAACAAGCCTGATGGTTTCGGTAGGGTACGTGCCACCTTGGGGGACGAAACGATATATGTTGCCTCTTATTTCTTTCAAAACATTTCTCGTGTCAACATAGAACAACAGGAGTGTCGTGTTAAATTTTGGATTTTATCAGGGATTAGTCGGACAATTTTATATGTTAATTGAGTTTTCTAGGCATTTATGTGCATAATACAAAATTGAACTACATGCACGTGATCTGTCCATAAAAATGGGTTGCAAAATCAAATGGTTGTCCTTTGTTGCATGCTTAGGTCCCATGCAAGAAATGGGAATGAATGTAAAACACCCTGCCACAGTCACTCGGCCGCAAACATTGAGATACCTGGTTTTAAAATTCTAGTAAATCCAAAGCTCGTATGAAATTCATGAAACTTGGCATGCTATCATGGAGCAACATCAACATGCCGTGGTAATTTTTTTGTCCCTTTGGGGCAGGTTTGGGGATATGCTTCTCAGAAACCAGAGCTTCTCACAACAAGCCTGATGGTTTCGGTAGGGAACGTCCCACCTTTGGGGATGAGACGATATCCATTGCCTCTTATTGCTTTCAAAAAAATTCTCGTGTCAACATAGAACAACAAGAGTGTTGTGTCAATTTTTGGGATTTTTGGGGTTCGTTTGGACATTTTTATGCATTAATTGAGTTTTCAATGCATTTATGTGCATAATTCAAATTTGATCTACATGCTCATGCTCTAATGCATATAAATTGGTTGAAAAATGAAATCTGTGTCCTTGGGTGCATGCTTAGGTCCCATGCAATAAATGGGAATGAATTTCAAACACCAGGGCACCGTTGATTGCCGGCAAAATGTTGAGATACTTTGTTGTTAAATTCTAGTAAATCCAAAACTCGTCTGAAATTCATGAAACTTGGCATGCTATCATGGATTGGAACCCGACATGTTGTGGTATTTTTCATGTTCATTTTGAGAGAAGGCGCACTCGAATAACAGCGAACAAAGGCATTTTGAAAAAAATAGTTGTGATACATATACAATTTTTAATTGTTCCATGCTGTTTTATTATCAATCTTGGATGTTTTATCATCATTTTATAGTCATTTTATATCACTTTTTGGTACTAACCTATTGACATAGTGCCAAGTGCCACTTGCTGTTTTTCCATGTTTTTTACATCGCGGAAAATCAATATCAAATGGAGTCCAAATGCCACGAGACTTGACGGAGATTTTTTATGGACCAGATGGAAGATATTGGGCTCAGGTTGCACCTGGGGGGAGTCCCAAGGAGGGGACAACCCACCAGGGCACGCCAGGAGGTCCACGCGCGCCCTGGTGTGTTGTGCCCACCTCGGGTGCCCCCCAGGACGACCTCTTTGCTCTATAAATACCCCAAAAATACTAGAACCCTAGGGGAGTCGACGAAATATCCATCCAGCCGCCATAGAGTCTAGAACCACCAGATCCAATCTAGACACCATCACGGAGGGGTTCACCACCTCCATTGGTGCCTCTCCGATGATACGTGAGTAGTTCTTTCTAGACCTTCGGGTCCGTAGTTAGTAGCTAGATGGCTTCATCTCTCTCTCTTGATTCTCAATACAGTGGTCTCTTGGAGATCCATATGCCGTAACTATTTTGCGGTGTGCTTGTTGGGATCGATGAACGTGGCGTTTATGATCAGATCTATCTTTTCATATCCATGAAAGTATTTGAGTTTCTTTGATCTCTTTTATGCATGATCTCTTATAGCCTCATATTTCTTCTCCGATATTTGGGTTTTGTTTGTCCAACTTGATCTATTTATCGTGCAATGGGAAGAGGTGCTAGGTAGTGGGTTCAATCTTACGGTGCTTTATCGCAGTGACAGAAAGGGAACCGACACGTATGTATCGTTTCTACTAAGGATAAAAAGATGGGATCTATATCTACCTCCATAAATAAACGGATCTCGTCTACATCATGTCCTCGTTCTTATTGCATTACTACGTTTTTCCATGAACTTAATACACTAGATGCATGCTTGATAGTGGTTAATGTGTGCAGTAATAGTAGTAGATGCAGGCAGGAGTCAGTCTACTAATCTTGGACGTGATGCCTATGTAATGATCATTGCCTGGATATCATCATAATTATTTGAGGTTCTATCAATTGCCCAACCGTAATTTGTTCACCCACCGCTTTGCTATTTTTCTCGAGAGAAGCCACTAGTGAAACCTACGGCCCGCGGGTCTCTTTCTCATATTATTTGCCTTCGCGATCTCTTTTTATTTTCTCTTATTTTCAGATATATTAAAAAAAATCCCAAAAATGTCTTCCTGCAATTTATGTTTTCTGGCGTTCGATCTAACAATATTTACAACTCTCTCCCATCCACGTGCCATTTCTGGTGCCGTTACCCGAAAGGGATTGACAACCGCTTTAACACGTCGGGTTGCAAGTGGTTGTTATTTGTGTGCAGGGGCTGATTACGTTGTGTTGCTTGGTTCTCCTACTGGTTCGATGACCTTGGTTTCATATCTGAGGGAAATACCTACCACCTTTGTGCTGCATCATCCCTTCCTCTTTGGGGAAATACCGACGTAGCTTCAAGCGACATCAAAAGGAATTTTTGGTGCCGTTGTCAGGGAGGATCTTCAACAAATACCAGGTTCCTAATCACAATTATCATCCCCTTGCAATTTACATTATTTTCCATTTTCCTCTCCCCCACTTCACAAAAATTGCCTTTTTATTCGCCCTCTTTTCCGTTTGACTTTTTCTCGTCACATCTTTTGTTTGCTTGTGTTACCATGTGCCTTCTATATGCTTGCATCTTTGCTTGCTAAAACTCTATTGATATGGATCCCCATCCACTTGCTAATCTTTTTAAAAGATCCAATCATAATGAACCAATTGCTAGTGAGTTGAGTGCACTAGATTATCTTTATGAAGTTTTGCTTGAGATTTGTGAATCTAAAAATTGTGATGAAGAAATTTATGAAGTGATTCATGATAACTCCTTGAATGAAAAGCCTGATTGCAATGATTTTACTATAAATTCTGTTAATTTCAATTGTGCTAATAATATGCAAAACCCCAAGCTTGGGGATTCTAATTTTGCTATGTCCAATACTTGTTGCAATGATCATGATTGGGGTGATGATTCTTATGATCTTGAAAAAAAATTATGCCTCATGATGAATATGTTTGCAATAATATTAAAAGTGGGTTCGGAAGAGTGTCGAATCTAGGTAAAAATGATCCCACACATTTGGAGAGTGTTCAATCTTATGAAATTTTCGATAAAAGTGGGCTTGGAGAGGTCATGACTTTATTTGATGATAATCCCACTACTTTGGAAGAGTGTCAACTTTGCATGCATGTGGATCATGTAGAGAATACGTTATGTGATAGCTATATTATTGAATTTGAATATGATCCTGCATGTAATTATTATGAGAGAGGAGAATATGGTCATAAAAAATTTCATGTTACTAAATTACGTCTCTTCATGTTGAGATTGTTAATGCTTTATTCCTTTTGCTTGCATATGCTAGCTTTTGCTTGTTTTGATAATTTGTTTGATTATGAAATTCCTATGCATAGGAAGTATGTTAGACATAAACTTGTTTTTCACATTCTACATGATGCTCTATTCGTGTTTCAATTGCTATCTTTCTTATGAGCATCATTAAAATGCATTATGCCTAGCCAGGGGCGTAAAACGATAGCGCTTGTTCGGAGGCAACCCAATGAATAAAATTTATTTTTGCTTTTTGCTTTCTGTTCTTGAGTGTTTGAAAAATTATGCTACTGTTATGATTGTGTTTTTGTGTTTTACTTAGTGTTTGTGCCAAGAAAAGCCTTTAGGGTCTTCTTGGGCAATAGTTGTTTGATCTTGCTGAAAAAACAGAAACTTTTACGCTGATGAAATTAATTTTAAGTTTTTACCAGAGAGCGCTAAAATTCCCATTCCAATTGTATTTGATCAATATACAAATTTCTCAGGTCGTAGTAATTTTTCAATTTTTTTTGAGTAACAGAAGTATTCGAAATAGTCAGATTGCTACAGACTGTTCTGTTTTGACAGATTCTGTTTTCCTTGTGTTGTGTGCTTATTTTGATGGCTCTATGGTTTTCTTTGATGAGTTTTTTCCATAGAAAAGTTGGAATACAGTACATATAATATGAAACCAAATATGAATTGGTTTTATGCAACACTTATAGTAGTGATTTATTATTCTTATACTAAAGGCTTTGTTGAGTTTTGTGTGATTGAAGCTTTCAAGTTTTGGGTTATCTTATGATGGATGAAGGAAGGATGTAAGAGCCTAAGCTTGGGATGCCCCAGCATCCCAAGCTATTATCTAAGAATGAGCGACCAACTAAGCATGGGGATGCCCGCTTTCTTCCAACAACTATCGGTATTTTACTCGAGACTATATTTTTATTCGTCACATGATATGTGTTTTGCTTGGAGCGTCTTATATGATATGTCTCTTTGCTTGTTTTAATTTGTGTTTTAAGTCATTAATCCTTGCTGGACACAACTATTTGAGATATCCAAAATTATATATTGACTTGTTAGAATTGCTCTTTATGCTTCACTTAAATTTTTTATGAGCAATGGACTTGCTCTAGTGCGTCACTTATATCTTTTTGAGCACGGTGTGCTTCGTTATTTTTGAAGAAATGTTTTCTTGCTTCACTTAGATTTATTTGAGAGTTAGTAAAATTTTGAAGAAAATCTCTCTTGCTTCACTTAAATTATTTTGAGAGAAAGAAAATTTGTTATGCTCATGATCATCAATTATATTTGTTTGAGCTTATGAAAAGAAACACATGAAAATTAGTCCCGAAGTGATAGACACCCAAGAAGGATAAAGAAAAAAAAAGAAAAATGTCATGAAGATCATTCGAAAAAATAAACTTGATTCTTAGTAATAGTTTTGAGATATGATGATGTGATATGTGACTCATCTTGATGAGTAATTATGCTTTAGTAAGAATATTGGTGTTAAGGTTTGTGATTCCCTATGCATGCACGGAAGTTAGTAATCATGCAATGAAATTATATCCTACTTGTGGTGCATTATTCGGTGTTAATTATGCTTAATGCTTTCTTATGAGATTATTCGTTTCTTGGTTGGTCACTTCCCAATATTTTTCTAGCCTTCATTTGGCACTAAGTATGACCTCTACTTGTGCACCCAAAATCCTTTAAACCAGTTTTGCCACATGAGTCCACTAAATCTACCTATCTGCGGTATTCTTTTGCCGTTCTAAGCAAATTTACATGTGCTGTCTCTAATTTTCAAAATGAACTTCTCTTTTGTGTGTTTATTTCGCTTGCGGAGCTATGAGGGGTGGCTAATATTTTCCATGCTAGATGTGTTATTCTCAAGATGAGTGTTTATTCACTTGTCATTGCACGAGAGTAAGCCAAAGGTATTAGGGATGCCCAGTCCCGAAATGCAAAAAAATTGAATTTACTTTATGTTGTCAAATAATAAATTCATTGGAAAGTGTTAGTATGGAGGGCACCCGTGGATACGGTTAGCCATGGAAAGTGAAAGTTATGGTGGAAAAAGGAATAAACTTTATTCTCTGTTTGGGAACCGCCTATGATATATCTATGCATGGAAAGTATTGGGAAATCTAAGTCGTTTTCATTGGTGGGATGGATACACCTCCCAAAATGTTTTTATCTCTAAGTTTTTCGCTCTGAGCTCTGGCAACTCTACAAATCCCTACTTCCCTCTGCGAAGGGACTATCTTTTACTTTATGCAATTTTTATTTTGAGTCTCCATCTTCTCTTATAAAAGCACCAACTAGGAGGCAATATGATCGTGCTTAAGTATTGGGTGTAGTTAATATTCGAGTGTGTTTCATGAATGGATCAATGTTTGAGTATGATGGGCTAGGGATAACTTATTTTAGCATTGATATTTTGAAAGACATGGTTGCTTGTTGATATGCTTGAGTATCTAATTTATTATGTCAAAACTAGACTGTTGCTTTGAATCACATAAAAGTCCAAATGTCCATCCTATAAATAAAAGAATATGATATGACATGATGAACAACACTCCACATCAAAAATTCTGTTTTTATCACTTACCTACTCGAGGACAAGTAGGAGTTATGCTTGGGGATGCTGATACGTCGCCAACATATCTATAATTTTTCATTGTTCCATGCTGTTTTATTATCAATCTTGGATGTTTTATAGTCATTTTATATCATTTTTTGCTACTAACCTATTGACATAGTGCCAAGTGCTAGTTGCTGTTTTTCCATGTTTTTTACATCCCAGAAAATCAATATCAAACGGAGTCCAAATGCCACGAAACTTTACGGAGATTTTTTATGGACCAGATGAAAGATATTGGACCCTGGTAGCACCTAGGGGGAGTCTCGAGGAGGGGACAACCCACCAGGGCGTGCTAGGAGGCCCAGGCGTGCCCTGGTGGGTTGTGCCTACCTCGGGTGCCCCCGGACCGCCTCTTTGCTCTATAAATAACCCAAAAATACCAGAACCCTAGGGGAGTCGACGAAATATTCATCCAGTTGCCGCAGAGTCCAGAACCACCAGATCCAATCTAGACACCATCACGGAGGGGTTCACCACCTCCATTGGTGCTTCTCCGATGATGCGTGATTAGTTCTTTGTAGACCTTCGGGTCTGTAGTTAGTAGCTAGATGGCTTCATCTCTCTCTCTCTCTCTCTCTTGATTCTCAATACAATGGTCTCTTGGAGATCCATATGATGCAACTCTTTTGCGGTGTGTTTGTTGGGATCGATGAACTTTGAGTTTATGATCAGATCTATCTTTTTATATCCATGAAAGTATTTGAGTGTCTCTGATCTCTTTTATGCATGATGTCTTATAGCCTCGTATTTCTTCTCTGATATTTGGGTTTTGTTTGGCCAACTTGATCTATTTATCTTGCAATGGGAAGAGGTGCCCGGTAGTGGGTTCGATCTTACGGAGCTTGATCCCAGTGACAGAAAGGGAACCGACACGTATGCATTGTTGATACTAAGGATAAAATGATGGGATCTATATCTACTAACATAGATAAACAGATCTCGTCTACATCATGTCATCGTTCTTATTGGATTACTCCATTTTTCCATGAACTTAATACACTAGATGCATGCTGGATAGCGGTCAATGTGTGGAGTAATAGTAGTAGATGCAGGCAGGAGTCGGTCTACTAATCTTGGACCTGATGCATACATAATGATCATTGCCTGGATATCGTCATAATTATTTGAGGTTATATCAATTGCCCAACAGTAATTTGTTCACCCACCGCTTTGCTATTTTTCTCAAGAGAAGCCACTAGTGAAACCTACGACCCACGGGTCTCTTTCTCATATTATTTGCCTTCGCGATCTAATTTTATTTGCTTTTATATTAGATCTATTAAACAAAAAACCCAAAAAAATCTTGCTGCAATTTATTTTATTTGGCGTTCGATCTACCAATATTTACAACTCTCTCCCGTCCACCTGCGATTTCTGGTGTCGTTACCCGAAAGGGATTGACAGCCCCTTTAACACGTCAGGTTGCGAGTGGTTGTTATTTGTGTGCAGGGGCTGATTACGTTGGGTTGCTTGGTTCTCCTACTGATTCGATAAACTTGGTTTCATATCTGAGGGAAATACCTACCGCCATTGTGCTGCATCATCCCTTCCTCTTTGGGGAAATACCGACGTAGCTTCAAGCGACATCAAGCTGCCACTTTAATATCTCAAACGTTTATATAATTCAAATCATGTGCGTTCTATTAACCATTCACGTGATGCCATGTGTCTTTGTTTTAGTGTCTATAGGAGGTGTCATGCGGACAACTGCTTGACCTTGACTAGACGGGAGGCGTGCGAGCGGAGTCTGGTGCGCAGGCTGACCGAGAGGCGTGCAAGCTGTTCTCCAATGCGTGGGCTCACCAGGAAGCGTGTGACTTGTACGCTACACAGGCTCACTGGGAAGCGAGCCCTTTGACTTACATGGCCGCCCGCCTTCCTCTTCATTAATGGCGCCCGAGCCGCTATTTAATACGGGCGGCCTTACTGTTTGCCTCTCATTCCCCTCCATCCTGCAGACCTCCACCAACGCCATGGCATAGAATGATCATCTCCACTACTCTTCAAGTTTGGTGAAGTCGACTCCGAGCTGGAGGAGATAGAAATTAAGGAGGAATGGGTCCTCATGGACATGGCCTAGAATGAGCTGGTCGCGGCGGTTGCTGCCCTAGCTCCCATCCCCGCGCCCGCGCTAGCGACCATCCCCGTAGCATTAACGGGCTGGTCGCCGAGCACTATCGTAGAGCTGGAGGCCGCGGGCGTCAGCGAGGTCTCCCCAGACCCGCGCGAGCTCGTGTACATGCCAGTGCCAGCGCCGGTGCCCGTGTGCGCCCCTCCACCCACCGTGGCGCTGGCTCCCATGCGTTTGGCTACACCTGCCGCGCCCGTGTCCCTGCCCGTGAATGCCTCTCCACCCACCGTGGCGCCGGTCCCTATGCATTTGGCTGCACCCGCTACGCCCATGCCCGTGCGCGTGCCCCCCTAAGCGGGATGGGACACTGTCGTCGGCCGCAACCTCTCAGTGGCACCAGTTGCCGTCCTCCCGCGCCCGCCCGTCGATCGCGCGACGACATGATGTTTGACATACAAGTGAAGAACATTTTGTGCTGCCTTGAAGACTTCAACAACGGTGTCCCAGAGGACGACAACGACAACGACGGCGAGGCACGCTGCCTCCGCTGCCGCCAGAAATAGTTTTTTGGGGTTTAATACTATATCTTGAATTCTCGATCATATGAATATAAATTCGCAGTCTGACTGATTATAAGATATGGTTTGAACGAACTTGCGTTTTCTCTCTCTTAATGTACAGATTTATCAAACAATTTTCTTTTGAAAAAATGTCAATGGTTTTTAAATATAAAACACTCATCTCAAACGTTTTAGTTAGAACACCCGTATGCAAACCGACAGCTTTCCCTGAAATCCAAGGGAAAATGTGTCGAGCGGGATTTGTGCAGCTCTTGATCGCAAACGTTTTAGATGGAACACCCGTATGCAAAATCAGAGCTATGGTCTTCCCCTTAAGTCAAGTGAAAATTCGTAGTGCAGGATTTGTGCATCCCTGCAATGCAAACGGTTGTTTTGAATGACCCGTGTGCAACCACGTAGAAACAATTGGGTAAGATTTGCATCTGTCATATTGGGTATGTTGCCATTTGACAAACTGGAAAGATTGGCATTTGTTTATCTAGTAACATTGCCATTTGTCAACCTTGTAACACTACGATTTGTCCAAATATGTAGCTAAAAACCACTAGCACTATCTAATTTTTGCAACTAAAATTACTAGCACTGTTCATATGGACACCACTAGCAGGTGTGAGTTGATGGGCGCATATGAAAATGTACCATTGATTACATACAACAAGTCATCAACACCCAACGACAACGAGGATACATGTTGGATTACAGATCATTTCCAACAAAACATTCTAGTAAAGTAAAGTTTTTCTCACACAACAAATAAGAAAGCAATGAAATGAACTTCAGCTCAACCACTCATCGGCGTTGGAAACGCTTGCTTTGAACCAGAAGTGATTCTCTGGGAAGGGCCAACTACTGTCAATCTTGAGACCAATGCAGGACTGATCTTCCAGGCTAAAGCGGCCTATTTCAATACCCATATTGTGATAGCCACGGTAGGGAAGCATAGCAATGTCTGAGGTATAGATACAGTTGCCTCTCATAAATGGTAGTAACATTGTGTCAATAACACCTGGATCGCCTTTCACCATCATTGGATAGTTTTGTCCGAGGAAGAGCGAGTTTTCTCCAACACTATCAATACTGAACTAGGGAGAAGGTGTTGGCACTAGCAAACTAGTATCCATCCCGAATACCCTACAACGGATGTTGGAATAGGTCCAGAGAGTGCAACCATGCGAGACGACACCTGCTTCCTTAGTAACATCAACAATGCCCTGTATACAGACAAGAAGAGGTGATCCATCGGAATAAGTTGCCAGGCGCCACTGAGTATATGGGTCCTGCTCATCCTCATGCTCGTGATCATCACCATCGTCATCTCCCCCTTGGTTATAAAAAAATTCAAGTATAGGTGGTTGAATGTTCACAGGACCTTGGAAGCACAAGAAGGTTAATTAGTAAAGGGAAACTAGCTAGCTAACCCACATGCATGTGGATGAAACAATTACTATTACGCTGGAAGACAAACATACCAAAACCATATGGATTCCATGCAAAAACAGTGCCACGAGTGGTGGCAGCAAACACAAGACCCTCATATTGAAATTCATCACAGTACTCATCTATGTACAAAAATTGTTTTTTCAGAAATATCCATCAAGTCGTGGAAGCAAGGACGACAACAAGCTTCTCGAAGATAGCAACAACTTCATAGTTCATGTAATTCCAAGAGCGGTTGGGAACTCGACAAATTGCCGTAGATGACAGTCACCATGATTGTATTTGGACGTACGTAGAATACTGGTGTGATCAACTTTAGGGCAGTCTGAGATTTTTGGAAGTGGAACCCGATGACGAGTGTACACATTCACAAGTTCCCACTCGCAGTTCTACCCAATATAAACTACCCAATCTCAATTTCCATCTGCCCAAGCCTTACGCTCAAGCGATGGCATCTTAGCATCACATGTATCATTATCAAGCGGCATCAACTTGCACAAGGCGAGGCTTCCATCGTTCCCGCGCTAGTGATCAGGGTCATGACGAATAAGATAGGGGAGATCAAACCGCTCCTGGACCCTTGGGTTGCTTGTAATGATGTTATTAGTTGAGCCGAGAATAGTCTTGAACGAACCTGCCATGCTAGACGAGGTGATGATGTCGCATCGGTCAATGAGTTCCTCCACCACGTCATCTTTCTGATTGGGGTGAAGGAAAATGGAGGGAGGAAGAGTGTGCAACAGGAGTTCCAAATCGAGAGGGGAAGGTGAAGAGGCGGAGGACGGTTGCCCCGGTACAAGAAGAGGCTAGTGTGAAGCGAACGGTTGCCACAGAGGTCACACACTAACGACAAGGCCGAGTTAACTGCACCGTATATCGCACACACCTTGATCTGGCCGCCGTTCCTTTTGTGTTGCCTAATCACAAATAGTTCATTCGAGTGAATTGTTTGTTGTATATCGCACACGCCTTCATCTGGCTGCCCATTTCTTTTGTGTTGACTCATCGCAAACAGTTAATTGAACTGAACCGTATGCCCTGCATTGCACATGCAACTAAAATTTGAACCGTGTTTGATGCATCCGTCATCGCAAACATTTTGCACCTTTTTGACGGTTTTTTACACCATCGTTTGCGATTATTGCATCACACACATTTTCGTTGAACGGTCTCTAATCGTAGTGTCGCGTTAGCAGCATCCTGCAGTAGTGAAGGAGTCACCACAATGGCAAAGTGGTCATTATCCACTGCGATGATAGAAAATAGTGCTATTATACCTAAGTCTGCAGGCTGGCAGGGTGCATTAAATGCACCGCTTAGTGTCACATCACCGGTTGCTGAAAGTGCTAGTGATCGACTAGAGGGGGGTGAATAGGCGATTTTTATGAAAGTCTTCAAAACAGGGAAGTTTTGAAGACAAACGATAGAACTAAACCTATTACCATGCAGCGGAAGGTAGACTACACTAGGCAAACCTTAGTCAAGTAATCAATGAAGTGAAAGCACAATGACTAATAGCAGCTAGGCAGTAAGGATCGGGTAGGAAGATATTGTGAAGCCAATCAGAACAAGCAGTCACTCAGTGAAGACAAAAGATAATGCAATCATGCAATGACTTCACAAGGACCAATAGTAAGTAAAGGGAAGGGAAGGATGAAACCAGTGACTCGTTGAAGACAATGATTTGTTGGACCAGTTCCAGTTGCTGTGACAACTGTACGTCTGGTTAGGGCGGCTAGGTATTTAAACCTGAGGACACACAGTGCCGGACACCCAATCCTGAAAACGCAGCTCAGAACCCTTAGTCCTCACCGTATTCCCCTTGAGCTAAGGTCACGCAGACCTCGCCCAATCACTCTGGTAAGTCTTCAAGGTAGACTCCCAAACCTTCACAGACTTCGTTCACCGGCGATCCACAATGACTCTTGGATGCTCAGAACGCGACGCCTAACCGGCTGGAGGATTCACAGTCCTCAAGTGTAATAAGTCTTCAGATCACACAGACAGGACGACTTAAGTGATGCCTAACACTCTTTGGCTCTGGGTGGTTAGGACTTTATCCTCACAAGGAATTATCTCTCAAAGGCTTCGAGGTGGGTTGCTCTCAAACGACAACAGTCGTACTTTAACTCTGAGCAGCCAAACGTTTATGGTTGTAGGGGGTGGGCTATTTATAGCCACTAGGCAACCCGACCTGATTTGTCCGAAATGACCCTGGGTCACTAAGGAACTGACACGTGTTCCAACGGTCAGATTTCAAACACACACGACAACTTTACTTGGGCTACAAGCAAAGCTGACTTGTCCAACTCTGGACAAGATTCTCTCTCATAGTCTTCACTCGAAGACATAGGATTTTGGTTAAGCATCACTTCAGTCATTTTGACTAGTTCTCTTGGACCCCACTTAACAGTACGGTGGTTCCTATGACTCAACAAAGAAGAAAAATAACTACGAAATATCTAAGTCTTCGCGCTCCATAGTCTTCATACGATGTATTCTCTTGTCATAGTCTTCAATGTGAATGTCTTCACATACCACCTTTGACTTCAATGTCTTCATACATTTTAGGGGTCATCTCTGGTAGGAAAACCAAATCAATGAGGGACTTCTACCTGTGTTATCCTGCAATTCTCACAAACACATTAGTCCCTCAACTAGGTTTGTCGTCAATACTCCAAAACCAACTAGGGGTGGCACTAGATGCACTTACAATCTCCCCCTTTTTGGTGATTGATGACAAACTAGTTGAAGTTTTCAACGGGGAATATAATATGTGAAATTGTAAAGGATAAGGAATTGTCTTCATAAGTTGCAAGGGCTCCCCCTGAAGATGTGCATATAAGTAATTTGCTTTTGGAATGCAAATGCACATGGCAGGTTGTACTTGTGGAGATCCTCTTCAACTTATGATGACAATTCATCATGCATGAAAAGTATGTGAAGATAATGACATGCATAATGGAAAATGGACGTCTGCAAAATGATCTAAGTGCGGAATTTATCGTCGCACATGCGGAATTTATCATCGCATCACAAAGTAGCGAATAAGTAGCAGATGACCATCGAGTTCAAGTGTTACAACTCAAAGAACCAAATGTATCAACTCAAGTAACCACCCATATGGACCCACTTGAAGACTATCAAACTCATGTGTTTCTCCCCCTTTTGTCAGTAAGGACCAAAAAGGTTTGAAGACATAGAGCATCTACTCGTTCCCATGAGGAGTAGGTGAAGTAGCAAGGTCGTCGGTGTTGTTAGGCGGTGCAGACGAGCTCGGGGCATTGTCGACGCGTGCTGAAGGAGGGGGCGGTGAAGTAGCATCGTCTTCGTCCTCGATCACTCTGGCATTCACAGTTGCCGCAGAGGAAGAGAACTCAGAGTCTTCAAGTGAGGGAGTTCGTCGCAGCACAGCCCTTCGGGGAGGTGTGGAGTCAAACTTGAAACGTTCAGAGAAGCCATCCTCTTGAAGATCATCCTCAGAGCACATAAGAGTCAGCCCTTTCCATGTACGCCAACAAGTTTCATGGGCAACAAAGGAATTCTTGGTGGCAAGGTTGCGAATGCAGTTGACATCCACCAAGAGGCTGTGCATTTGGCGCTTCAGCCAGTCATGATGCCTATCCTGTTTCTGATGAAGAGCAACCAGAAGCTCTCGGTCATTGAGAACACGAGATCCCTTCTTGGTCCGTTGGGCAATAGTGCTTTCAGTGGCTTTAGTTAGGGCACGATGAGGTGCGCGTGTAGTGCCAGCCAGAGGATAAACACGAGTGACTGCTTCAACTCCTTCAATGTTCTGAGAGAAACTTTGATGCTCCGCATTCTGAAGACTAAGAGGCTCCTTGGCAGGCTCTGGATAGAGGGCTTCAACGGACATATCCACGTTAGGCATAAAGATCCGATGATTGCGAGCAGAGGGCTGATATGAGATAGCTGAGTGGAGTTTGATCAGCCGCATTATCCATGGAGCATAGAACTTCAAGCCAAAAAGATCAGATCCTGAAGCAGCAAGTTGGCAGATGAAGAAGTCTTGTGCGTTGAAGCATTTGCCGTGAAGAATATAGAAGACCAAAGTCTTCATTGCACCTTCTAGCTTTGCATATGGGGAATGTCCTTTGATAGGCCAGAGAGTTCGCCTTATAATGTGATAGATAGTCCGTGGCAGATACTCTAGGTCTTCAACAAGGAACTCCTTAAGATAGGCAGCATCTGGAGGCAAAGGCTTCATCATACTGAGCATCTGACTCATGTTTGGTTCAGGCTTCTGAAAGATGCTCTCCATGGCTTCACTGTGAAGCTGACAGCCAGGTTCATAGAGATCTCCAGGAGTGGGCAGACCAGTGAGCTCAATGATGTCAAAGGCTTTGGCTTCGTGATGAACATTTCCTGTCATCCACTCAAGGACCCAAGTCTTCGGATCTCTGTCGTAACCACGTATGAGAAGAGTGGCATAAAATTGGAGCAGCAACTCTTCATTCCAGTGCTCTTGGTCGGTGACGAAAGGTAACAATCCAACCTCTTTGAAGCAATCCAGAGCTTCTTCCAAGCAGGGCAGACCAGCTATTGCTTCGGTGTCAAGACACATATGTGGGAAGATGCGACCTTGATTGTACAGAATGCATGAGTAATAGCTTCGCTGCGGATAGCTCCAGAACCGATCTGAAGATATTCGTTCCCTTGAGTAGGGGTTCTTGGAGCTATTGAAGAAGGTGCTGTCTGCTTTGAAGCCGTTGACATTGAAGGATCCAGGTGCTGATGCAGGATCTGGAAACCTGGGCAACCTTGGCATTGGCTTCTGTACCTGAGGCCTATGCTCAATATGATAGTCAAACTAAGGACCAGCAACAGGCGCAGGAACAGGAGCAGTAGAATCATTGGCTTCGCTGACATCTGGTTCATGGGTTGGTGAAGGCTCCACATTTGCTTCAGCCATGACGATGTCAGTGGCTTCATTCGTGTTGGTGGTGGCAGCCTCAAGATTTTCTACCTCCACTTGATGAGCTGGAGGGTCGGGCACAGACATGTTCTCCTCGAGAACATCTTCTTCAGTAGTTGGGGGAGTGGGGACACGTTCTTCTTCTTGGGTGTCATTGGCTGATGCAGCCGGAATGTCTTCAGTAGCTTTAGCTTCAGACTCGGAGACTGGAGGCCTTGGTCCTTTGCGAAGCCTGCGTAATGCTGGCGACGCCTTTGGAGATGGAGTTGGCTGGGCCTCAAGGTCATCTTCTTCTTGTTGTTGTGGGTGGTCAGCCCATGATGCATCCTGAGTAGTTGCCGTCAGAGGACGACCAATGCTGATGAGTTCGCTGTGCGTAAGCACAGGCGATGATACCTGTTGGTGCTCAATCTGAGGAAGAACTACATCATCTTCAACATTGTCATGGTGACCAATGTCTTCAGAAGCGATGGGATCGACTGCTGGAATGTCTTCAACTGTATGAGCCTCTATGGAAGCAGGCTCATGGACAATCAGTTGGCGCTCTTGGTGTGTAGATGCAGGGCGAACCATTGAGATAGGTTCAACAACCAGGGGCTCTGTGGGAGCAGCCGGTTCCTTCTTGGTCTTCCGCTTCTTCTTGGAGGGAGCAGCATCAGAGGCTTCAGAATGTTTCCTCTTTCTGGCTTCAGCCTCAGCAGTCCTCGTCTTCTTCAGTTCTAAAGCGTTTGACCTGGCCTTTGGCTTCGAGCCAGCCATGCTGGCTGGGAAGACAATGGGATGTGCTTCCTGCCTTGGTGCGTCGGGTGCGGCCACAGCTGGCTTCTTTTTCTGCTTTGCAGCCATCCTGGGGTCGATGCCAGGATGACCAAGGTCCTTGCGCTTCTCAGCCTCATTGTAGGCTTGCACACTCTTGTCAGCCAGGATCTTCATGCGCTCACGAGAACCTTGAGCTTCTACATGTTTCTTGAGAAAGGCTTTTTTGAGCTCGTGCAGCATAATCTTGAAGTTTTTCACCTCTTGCATGCTGAGCTTGGCCATGTGCTTCTTGAACTGGGCTTTCTCAAAGTCAATCTTTTGCTTCAGTTCGACGATGCGCTGAGCTAGAGCTAGCTCTCAAGCAATGGCGCCATGGAAGGCGACACTGAGGCCAATTGGAAGTTGCAGATCTTCAAAGCTGAGGTTGGGCGTGTCAAACTACTCATCAATGAAGTTGTGGATGATTGCCACGTCAAAGAGAGGCAGATCATTGAAGATTTCTGCTTCTTCTTTTCTCTTGATCAGTTGCTCAAGGTCGTCATCTGTAAGATCTTCATCGCTGGATAGATCAATAGCGTCGTTGTGCAGAATAGCAGCAGCAGTCAGTTCTTGGCTGGTGTGTTGCAAAGGCATCTTAACTTTCGAGGGCTTGGAGATGCGTGACAAATCTTCATACTGCACACTGCCTTCAGGAGGTGCAGTAGCCAGTGGCTTCGCCCATGAGATTTTCGGTGCTGAGACAGGCTTTGAAGCTTTAGGATGCTTCAGTTTCTTTGGCTTCGGCGCTGTAGGCGCTTCATCAGATTCAGCGTCATCTGCAGGCTCATCCACGGCTGTCCCTTGAACCACGATATGAGTGATGAGACCTTCCAGGTTGTAGAAGGGCCCAACAAGATTGGGTTCAGCTTCACGGGTGCCATCGGCACGGGGAGCAGAGGGACCAGGGTTGAAGTCTAATCCCAATGACTTCTTGTTCTGCTTCGCCGAATTCTGGGAAAACTGCAAGTTGGGCTTGAATAGATTGTCGTCACGACACCATAGCAGTGACGATGGGTCAGCATCCACAGGCTGTGGTCCATGGACCATGCAGGGATAGAAGCCTTGTTCAATGGCTTCATCTCTGGACCTGGGTTGAAGATTTCTGTATAGGATGTCTCCCCATGGTCGCTTGATGGCATTCTTCTCAGCATATTCCTTTGTCACAAACTTCTACTTCAAGCACTGTTCTTCCCAATATCGTCGAATCCATTGGATTCGTGTCTTGCGCTGATTGTAATCCTCTTCAAGATCTGTCTTGTACAGCTCTGAGAGGTCATCGGGCAGATCTCTTGATGTTTCTCCTCGATGCTTTCTGCCACCCTTCCTTGCTGATTTCTCTGCAGCCATGAACTTTAAACTGAATGGCTTCAATACGTTCAAAGGCTTTCGCTTGCTGGACAAACAGGAACTGGCTTCGGGAGAATTTATATGATGCTGTAAGAATTCTGCAAATGAATGCAGACTATGAGAACCAAGGGATTCTCCCACGGACATGTACCTATGACAGCATTAAGGTGCGAGGGAAGGGGAAGAAGTCATATGCATTCTCAGAAGATTTTGAAGATAAATCAGTTTAGAAGACATTGACCTCATCGTGCAAAGACATTCACTCATAGATAAGGAGTTGGTTCCAGATTTGTACGAATCCACAAATCAGTACAAGTGAGGAATCTAGCTACTTTGTGAAGCATAAGTGAATATACTAGGCATATTATGAGATGCAGTATGAAATAGATCCAACTTGTGTGAACAGAAATTGCTTGTGGTAGAAAGTGAAGAATCTATAGGATCACAGGGGCCGTAAAAAGGAAGTTTTATTTACCACACGAGGAGGCCGAGCAGTTTGATCATCCGTGCCCTAACTTGGCAATGGAGGACACCTACGGCGATGGCGGAGAAGACGATGTCCATGGTCGGCGTGAAGACGGCGTCAGAGAGGTTGCGGCAGCTAAGCGCTTCGTCGCCGGCGTCGTCGAGGGCTAGCGGTGGCACTAGGGTTCGTGCAAGAGTGGAAGAAAGGATAATGACTGAGGTGAGGCGTGTATTTATAGGGACAGGGACGGCTCAGTGTTATTACACAGGTGCCCCTGGCGATTCACATATGAGGAACACGTGGCTATCATGTAGCATATCGGAGGTTGTTGCACGTCCCATGCACGCCTGGATTGTCGGGTGGTCGTTCCCACTTCTCCGGGTTTCAGGTGAAGGAATTAGTATTGAAAGCGGACTTAATGTTTGTCTCTGTATCTTCTGCTGACAAGGACGCAGAGAAGACATTTGACAGTTTCAAGAGAATGCATATGATTTGGAGAGATAGAGTTTGAGATAGAAAGCATAGATAGGTTAGGGTCCGATCACATTCACTTAGTTCAAAAGATTCAACAAGAAGACGTAGCTATAAGTGAATGTTGTAGAGGACAGAACACTAGTATATATATAATCAACATAGTGAAGATAATCATGAAGACATGTTGAGATTGAAGCCAAACCAAATGTGAAGACATAGCAAATGTAATGCCATGAGTGAAACACATCAAACAGAACATTTGGTGGTGGCGTTACCCACCGTATAGGAAGTATTAGACCCAGACACGACGCACAATTATCGTGGAGCTCCGAAGTCAAATTCCTCATTAATGTATTCACACTTAGAATGTATGTCTTCATTGATTGAAGATATACTTTACTTCGTGTGTTGCACATCTAAGTAATCAATATGCATAAGTGTTAGGATGTGTGCCTGATCACAGGACATTTGAGGATTCCAAGATATTTAGCTCACACCGTAACTTGCAAAATCTCTTCTCATCCAAGGACTTGGTGAAGATATCTTCCAATTGCTCTTCAGTGTTGAGGTGTATGATATCAATATCTTCCTTCACAACATGATCTCTGAGAAAGTGATGACAAATCTCAATGTGCTTTGTCTTTGAGTGCTGAACTGGGTTGTTGGCAATCTTGATGGCGCTTTCGTTGTCGCAGTAGAGTGGCACTTGCTTCAGATGAATGCCATAGTATTTGAGTGTTTGCTTCATCCACAGAAGCTGAGCGTAGCAAGATCCAGCAGCAATGTATTCAGATTCAGCAGTGGGGAGAGAGATACACAGTTCTGCTTCTTTGAAGACCAACATACAAGTGATCATCCCAGAAAATGACATGTGCCTGATGTAGACTTGCGATCCACCTTGTCACCAGCATAATCAGCATCCGAGAATCCAACCAGATCAAACTCTGAGCCCTTTGGATACCATAATCCTAGAGTTGGGGCGTAAGCCAAATATCAAAGAATTCGCTTCACAGCTAAGTGATGCGATTCCTTTGGTGTCGCTTAGAATCGAGCACACATGCAAACACTAAGCATAATATCTAGCCTAGATGCACATAGATAAAGTAAAGAACCAATCATGGAGCGGTATACCTTTTGATCAAACTCTTTACCATTGTCGTCGGGACCCAGATGATGTTTGGCTGGCATTGGCGTCGTGAAGCCCTTGCAGTCTTGCATACCAAACTTCTTCAGGCAATCTTTGAGGTACTTCTGTTGAGATATAAAGATGCCGTTGCGTTGCTGACGTATTTGAAGACCAAGGAAGAACTTCAGCTCACCCATCATGGACATCTGATATTGCTCTTGCATCATATATCCAAACTCTTCACTATATTTCTGATTGGTGCAGCCGAAGATAATGTCATCCACATATATTTGGCACACAAACAGTTCACCATCATATGTCTTCATGAAGAGAGTGGGGTCGAGGGAACCAGGTGTGAAGCCTTTGCTCTTCAGGAAGTATTTGAGTCTGTCATACCAAGCCCGAGGGGCTTGTTTGAGGCCATACAGTGCCTTGTTGAGCTTGTACACCATGTCAGGATGTTTTGGATCTTCAAAACCAGGCGATTGTGCAACATACACCTCTTCTTCAATCTTGCCATTGAGAAAGGCACTCTTCACATCCATTTGATACAATAGAATATTATGATGATTTGCATAGGCCAGCAGTATGCGGATAGCTTCAAGTCTAGCCACAGGAGCAAATGTTTCATCAAAGTCAATCCCTTCAACTTGAGTGTATCCTTGAGCAACGAGACGAGCTTTGTTTCTGACAACTTGACCATGCGCATCTTGCTTGTTGCGATATATCCATTTGGTGCCTATTATATTGTGCTTCCGAGGATCAAGACGCTTAACCAGTTCCCATACATTATTCAGCTCAAATTGTTGAAGCTCTTCTTGCATAGCTTGAATCCATTTAGGTTCCATGAAGGCTTCTTCAACTTTCTTGGGTTCTGTTATTGAGACGAATGCGAAGTATCCACAGAAATTTGCTAGCTGTGTTGCCCTTGAACGAGTGAGTGGACCTGGTGCATTGATGCTATCAATTATTCTCTCAATCTACACTTCATTTGCAACACGAGGATGTACAGGACGAAGATTTTGCTCTTGCTGATCATTGTCATTGTTAGAGGGATTGTCTTCAGGTTGATCAGGTGCGGAGATGATAAGTTCCTCTTTAGGTTGAGCTTCAGAAGGTATGATTTCTCCAGTTCCCATAAGTTTGATTGATTCACTGGATGGAACTTCATCTAGCACATTTGGCAGGTGCTCTCTTTGTGAGCCGTTAGTCTCATCGAACCGCACATCCACTATTTCAACCACTTTATAATGAAAGAGATTGAAGACTCTGTTGGAGTGTGAATCCTTTTCATATCCAAGCATAAAACCCTCATGTGCTTTTGGTGCAAATTTTGAAGTGTGATGTGGATCCTTGATCTAGCACCTGGCGCCAAATACTCTGAAGTAACTGACATTTGGCTTCTTGCCAGTAAGGAGCTCATAAGATGTCTTGTTCAGAAGCTTGTGAAGATAAACACGGTTGATTGTATGGCATGCAATATCAATGGCTTTAGGCCAGAACTTTCTTGGAGTCTTGTATTCATCAAGCATCGTTCGGGCCATCTCAATAAGTGTTCTGTTCTTGCGTTCGACGACGCCATTCTGCTGTGGCGTGTATGGAGCTGAGAATTCATGTGTGATGCCCAAAGTATCAAGATATGTATCCAGGCCAGTGTTCTTGAATTCAGTGCCATTTTCACTTCTGATGTGTTTTATCTTGGCGCCATAGTTGTTCATTGCTCGATCGGCGAAGCATCTGAAGACATCCTGCACTTCAGTCTTGCAGAGGATTATATGCATCCAAGTATATCTAGAATAATCATCAACAATGACAAAGCCATAGAGACAAGCAGTAGTAGTAAGAGTTGAGTAATGAGTGGGACCGGAAAGATCCATGTGGAGTAGTTCGAAGGGTCGAGTCATTGTCATGATTGTCTTCGAGGGATGCTTGGCCAGCGTCATCTTTCCTGCTTCACAGGCACCGCATAAGTGATCTTTCTTGAACTGGACGCCCTCGATGCCTATGACATGCTTCTTCTTTGCAAGGGTGTGCAGGTTCCTCATGCCAGCATGCCCTGGCCTCCGATGCCAAAGCCAGCATTCTGAAGCTTTTGCTAGAAGACATACGGCAAGCTATGGTCCTGCTGAGAAATCTACCACGTACAAATCATCTTTCCGATACCCTTCAAACACTAGAGACTTGTCAGATTCCATTAGAAGAAGGCAACGATATTTTCCAAACATCACAATCATATTTAAATCACAAAGCATTGAGACAGACATTAAGTTGAAACCAAGGGATTCAACAAGCATGACTTTATCCATGTGTTGATCCTTTGAGATTGCAACTCTACCAAGACCCAATACCTTAATTTTACCAGTGTAAGCAAATGTGATGTGACTTTTGTCGGATGGACGTAAGGTTGAGTCCATAAGAAGGCTTCTCTTGCCAGTCATGTGATTGGTACACCCACTATCAATAATCCATTCTGAAGCTGCTGGTGTCGTACCCTACAGTGCAGTTAGGGGGATAGGCTTCACGAAGAGAATTGTGAAGCAAAAACATTTGACGAACCAGTGGGTTATGAAAGCTTAGATCAAGATTTGGACTGATAGGGCGAGTAGCAAGTGATTCAGGAACAAAGTACATAATAAGACCATTTGGGCATTTCATCTTGTGCCCTACAAGATGTTTAAGGTCCCCAGCAATAGCGTCAGACGATTTTGGTTTTCTGCTAGAGACCTTTCCATGCAAAAGAGAGTTAAGCTTTCTTAGCCACCCACATCTTCAAGGGTGGCTTTGAAGCAATGAGTCTAAGTGCAGCATCTGAGAACTTTGGCTTTGGAGCCCTAGCAAAATGTCTTGCAGGTGGACAATAGTACTCATAACAATAAGCAGAATAGTTCTTGGTCTTATGAACATGGCGGTTTGATGAACCGCGCTCATATTCATAGGCCTGAGTATGGCTTCCCTGCAAAACATTTGCGTCAGTGCGACTCCGGTGAGTCCTCTGTCTGTATGAAGCCTTTGGACCATATGAAGCCTGTGGTCTGGGGTTTGTCTTCTTCACCTGTGGTGTCATGATGACATTCACAGGAAGATTCTCCAAACACCTTTTTGGCACCCAGATCTTCTTCATAGGCGGTCCATTCCTGCAGTTGGTACCAATATACCTGGCAAACACTTCACCATTCTGATTCTTAAACAGTTTGTAGTTTGCATCAAAGGATTCATCAATAACAATGGGATTAGCACAAGTGAAGCCAGATAGGGTGGATGGATCCACTGAAGGTTCCTTTGCAGCAACCCATGTGGTTTTGGGGTACTGCTCAGGTTTCCAGTAAGAGCCATCGGCATTCATTTTCCTTTCGAACCCAACACCCTCTTTCCTAGGGTTTCGGTTCAGGATCTGCCTTTTGAGGACATCACATAGTGTCTGATGCCCTTTGAGACTTTTGTACATCCCTGTTTCAAGCAGTGTCTTCAACCTAGCATTCTCATCAGCAATAGCAGTGGTATCCTCAGCAGAGGGGTTAGTTACCACATCAACAGGTGCAGATATTGCAACAGTAGCAGCAGTAGAACATTCAGCAACAGAAGTAGCGTTATCACGCTCAATGCATTTAAGACATGGTGGTTCAAATCCTTCCTGAGCTGAACTGATCTGTTTGGCGCGAAGTGACTCGTTTTCCTTTTGAAGATCTTCATGAGCCGCTCTCAATTTCTCAAGGTCTTGCTTCCTTTGAAGATAATCATAGGAAAGCCTTTCATGAGTTGTTGAGAGCGTTTCATGACGACTTTCAAGTTCCTCATACTTAATGTGAAGATTTTTTATGTCTTCAACTAAGGACTGAGATCGAGTCATTTTAGCATCTAATAGATCATCGCTTTTTTCTAACAGTTTTTGAATGTGTTCCATAGCTTTCTGTTGTTCAGTTGCAATTTTAGCAAGTGTTTTGTAGCTAGGTTTGGAATCACAATCAGATTCATCATCACTGGATGTTTGATAGTGAGTAGTGCATGTGTTTACCTTGGCACTGCGTGCCATGAAGCAGTACAAAGGAGTGGAGTAGTCCTTGTCATTCGCATCGGTGTCGGTGATGAAGTCATTGTCTTCAGTGTTGAAGATGGACTTGGAAACGTATGCTGTAGCCAGACTCGCAACGCCAGAATCGGACTCCTCCTCAGACTCCACCTCCGCCTCCTCAGAAGCAGACACCTCCTCAGAATCCATTTCCTTGCCAACAAATGCACGTGCCTTGCCAGATGAGCTCTTCTTGTGTGATGAAGACTTTGAGGAAGACTTGGAAGAAGACTTTGAGTATTTCTTCTTCTTCTTCTTGTCGTCAGAGCCATATTCCTTGCTCTTCTTCTTATTTTTGTTCTCATTGTCCCACTGTGGACACTCAAAGATGAAGTGGCCAGTTTTCTTGCACTTGTGACATGTTCTCTTCTTGTAGTCATGAGCAGAAGCTTCATCATTCCTTGAGCTTGATCGTGAAGACTTTCTGAACCCTTTTTTCTTGGTGAATTTTTGGAACTTCTTCACGAGCATAGCAAGCTCCTTTCCAATGTCTTCAGGATCATCAGAACTGCTGTCAGATTCTTCTTCAGATGAGGTGACAGCTTTCTCCTTCAAGGCACGAGTTCGCCCATAGCTGGGACCGTAGATGTCTCTTTTCTCAGAAAGCTGAAACTCGTGTCTGTTGAGCCTCTCTAGTATGTCAGACGGATCGAGTGTCTTGAAATCAGGGCTTTCTTGAATCATCAGGGCTAGGGTGTCAAACGAACTGCCAAGTGATCTCAGGAGTGTCTTGACGACTTCATGCTTGGTGATCTCAGTGGCGCCGAGGGCTTGAAGCTCATTTGTGATGTTAGTGAGTCGATCGAACGTGAGCTGGACATTCTCATTGTCATTTCTCTTGAAGGAGATGAAGAGGTTGCGAAGGACACTGATTCTTTGATCTCTCTGGGTGGAGACGCCTTCGTTGACCTTGGAGAGCCAGTCCCAGATTAGCTTGGAAGTCTCCAACGCACTCACACGGCCATACTGTCCTTTGGTCAGATGACCACAGATGATATTCTTGGCAGTAGAGTCCAGTTGAACGAACTTCTTGACATCAGCAGCAGTGAAACCTTCTCCAGCCTTAGGAACACCGTTCTTGACGACATACCATAGGTCGACATCAATGGCTTCAAGATGCATGTGCATCTTATTCTTCCAGTAGGGATATTCAGTTCCATCGAAGACGGGGCACGCAGCGGAGACTTTGATTATCCCTGCAGTCAACATAGCTAAAACTCCAGGTGGTTAAACCGAATCACACAGAACAAGGGAGTACTTTGCTCTGATACCAATTGAAAGTGCTAGTGATCGACTAGAGGGGGGTGAATAGGTGATTTTTATGGAAGTCTTCAAAACAGGGAAGTTTCGAAGACAAATGATAGAAGTAAACCTATTACCACGCAGCGGAAGGTAGACTACACTAGGCAAACCTTAGTCAAGTAATCAATGAAGTGAAAGCACAATGACTAATAGCAGCTAGGCAGTAAGGATCAGGTAGGAAGATATTGTGAAGCCAATCAGAACAGGCAATCACTCAGTGAAGACAAAAGATAATGCAATCATGCAATGACTTCACAAGGACCAACAGTAAGTAAAGGGAAGGGAAGGATGAAACCAGTGACTCGTTGAAGACAATGATTTGTTGGACCAGTTCCAGTTGCTGTGACAACTGTACGTCTGGTTAGGGCGGATAGGTATTTAAACCTGAGGACACACAGTCCCGGACACCCAGTCCTGAACACGCAGCTCAGAACCCTTAGTCCTCACCGTATTCCCCTTGAGCTAAGGTCACGCAGACCTCGCCCAATCACTCTGGTAAGTCTTCAAGGTAGACTTCCAAACCTTCACAGACTTCGTTCACCGGCGATCCACAATGACTATTGGATGCTCAGAACGCGACGCCTAACCGGCTGGAGGATTCACAGTCCTCAAGTGTAATAAGTCTTCAGATCACACAGACAGGACGACTTAAGTGATGCCTAACACTCTTTGGCTCTGGGTGGTTAGGACTTTATCCTTGCAAGGAATTCTCTCTCAAAGGCTTCGAGGTGGGTTGCTCTCAAACGACAACAGCCGTACTTTAACTCTGAGCAGCCAACCGTTTATGGTTGTAGGGGATGGGCTATTTATAGCCACTAGGCAACCCGACCTGATTTGTCCGAAATGACCCTGGGTCACTAAGGAACTGACACGTGTTCCAACGGTCAGATTTCAAACACACATGGCAACTTTACTTGGGCTACAAGCAAAGCAGACTTTTCCAACTCTGGACAAGATTCGCTCTCATAGTCTTCACTTGAAGACATAGGATTTTGGTTAAGCATCACTTCAGTCATTCTGACTGGTTCTCTTTGACCCCACTTAACAGTACGGTGGTTCCTATGACTGAACAAAGAAGAAAAAGAACTACGAAAGATCTAAGTCTTCGCGCTCCATAGTCTTCATGCGATGTATTCTCTTGTCATAGTCTTCAATGTGAATGTCTTCACATACCACCTTTGACTTCAATGTCTTCATACATTTTTAGGGGTCATCTCTGGTAGGAAAACCGAATCAATGAGGGACTTCTACCTGTGTTATCCTACAATTCTCACAAACACATTAGTCCCTCAACTAGGTTTGTCGTCAATACTCCAAAACCAACTAGGGGTGGCACTAGATGCACTTACAATTGCCCGACAAGGCTTGTCGGGCTTTCTCGCCAGCTGCGCGCTTGTTCTATTGACATGCCGCGGGACGGGTGTCATCTGTATGTTCCTTCTGTAGGACACGGCCGCCATGTGGCGAATGGCTCCACTTAATCACATTGCGGCTTGACACCACACTGATTGACGACATGGGTCATGCTTGAGTGGTTGGTGGGTGGTTTTGCTTCCGGGAGCCCCGGCAGGTCTTGATTCCTCTAGCTTGATCTTGATTCCTCTGAGATGCATGTTGGTTCTTTAAATCTCTTGGTTCTTCAATCTCTGACTCCAGCTGATGCTTCAATTCTGCTCTTGTGCCTGTCCACAGTCTAGGCAATTGACCCAGGGTCTGTTGCACCGACATTGGCAGTTCCCAAACAGAAAATAAAGTTTATTCCTTTTTCCACCATACTTTCACTTTCCATGGCTAGCCGTATCCATGGGTGTCTTCCATACCGACACTTTCCAAGGAATTTATTATTTGACAACATAAAATAAATTCATTTTTCATTTCGGGACTGGGCATCCCTAATACCTATTCCATACTCTCATGCAGTGACAAGTAAATAAAAACTCATCGTGAGAATAACACCTAGCATGGAAATATATTAGCCACCCCCTACTGTTTCATGAGCGGTACGAGCACACAAAAGAGAAGTTTATTTTGAAAATTAGAGCTGGCACATACAAATTTTCTTAGAACGGCACATAAATACCGCATATAGGTAGGTATGGTGGACTCATATGGCAAAACTGGTTTAAAGTATTTTTGGATGCACAAGTAGTGATCATACTTAGTGCAAGTGAAGGCTAGTATAAAGATTGGGAAGCAACCAACCAAGAAAAGAAAATTTTCATAAGCGAGCATTGAGCATAATTAACACCAAATAATGCACCCAACACTGGAACACGTCGGTGCTATACAAACGGTTTTCAACCCCTTTCCGCGACGACATTTGGAAGTGTCGCCAAGTGAGTGTGGGTGATAGGGGGTCCTTCCCACACGACCTAGAAATCATCGGGGATAAGCCCTCCTCGGACACAGGCTGGGGCCGTGTGCGATCGGGCGAGGCAGCAAAACCCAACCATTTCCATAGGTATGTACATCCCACACGGTGAATCCTAGAAAAACATTTCCATAGGTATGTACATCCCACACGGTGAATCCCAGAAAAACATTTACGTAGGTATGTACAACCCACACGGTGAATCCCAGAAAAACATTTTCATAGGTATGTACATCCCACACGGTGAATCCCAAAAAAAACATTTCCGTAGGTATGTATATCACACGCAGTCAGTCCAAGGAAAACGTTTCTGTTCGTATGTACATCCCACATAGTTTTATGTGTAGGCTCGTGTGTGAAAGGTGTAACTATCACACATGGTCTGCCTTAGTTAACCGTTTGCTTTTATCAACTGCATCACACACGATTTGATGAAGAAAATTGTGTGGTATTGGGCTATCCATCACAAGCAGTTTTACTGCTAGAACCGTTTGCAAAGGTCCATGACACATTTAGCAGGTTTATTAGTTTACAATTAATAATTCTAGTATTACGCAAATTCACATTTCATATTGAACAACTGTTTGCCAATTTCATATCAGGCCCACAAATATATTATAACATCATAGTACGATGGCTACATGAAAACAGCAGTGTACAACATATAGCTAGTTCAACTTCCTAAGAACAATATATTCATTTCCCTAATCGAGATCATCCAGGCTCGTCTTATCCACCTCTACTTTCAGTTCAGTAAGAACCTGTTTTGCACTGGCTAACTGGGAAAGTGCCTCCTCCTTCGCCAACACCATCTTAGCAAAGTCTGATTTAAAAAATCTGAGCTCATTCTCCACCTTCCTCTTTTTATCCCGCATCTTCAAATATTCTTCAACATTGACAAAAGTTTCTCTAAGCCTACGTTTGTTCTCTTCCTCATACATGCTCCAGAGCTTCTGTCAGATCTTGGGTTCCGGCAAAACCCTTAAGGTTCGAACACTGGGGTGCGCACGAAGGTCTCCCCCTACCGAATCACGCCCTCAGCCTCGCGGGAATCTCTAAGCTTAGCTCGACGAACTCGCAACATAAGAGACACAAGATTTATACTGGTTCAGGCCACCGTTGTGGTGTAATACCCTACTCCAGTGTGGTGTCGTTCATTGCCTCTCGAGCTGAGGATGAACAGTATAAGGGGAAGAACAGCCTCCTGAGGGGAGGTGTTCTTGTGCTTGGTGGGTGTGAGGATGGGTTGGATCTAGTCCAAGTTGAGATGGCTAAGGCTCTATTCGCCTCCTAAAGTGGTGGCTAATCCTATTATAGAGGCCCTGGTCCTCTCCCCAAATATTGAGCGGGAAGGGAGTCAACAACGGCCAATTTGAAAGGGGACAACTAGTATACATTATCCTGACAAAAGCAGACTTCGCTTACCAAAGGATCTGGTGGTAACGCCGCCTTGGGCTCCATGGTGACCTCCGTCTTGCTGTTCTGCTGGTTTTGGTCTCATTGCCTCCTTAGAACCAAAGAGGAAACAAGGACACTGTGCGCGTTGGCGCCCACCTGGTCTCGATCGTCATGGCTCACGTCGTTGGAACCTCGTGAGGTTTGCCTCGCCTTGATCTCTCCACCCCTCACGAGCCAGCCTGGTGAGGCCGCTCCCGAGGAGGTCTTGTGTCGTCCGCTTCGTGAGGCTTGGCCCCTCGCGAGGTTCTTGAATGCTTGTTGGTGAAGATGGGCCATATGGGCTGGCTCGCAGAGCCACGCTGTGGGCCGCAGGCAGGCAAGTCTGGGGACCTCTGTTTCCAAAACGCCGACAGTAGCCCCCGGGCCCAAGGCACACTCGGGCTTGGCTTCGAGGCGAAGCCAAGGGGCAAGTGCGAAGCACCGTGGGCCCCAATAGCCTGCGGCCCTCGTCGACGTGTGGCGTTTGATTGGACGTGGCGTCTCCGCTTCCGCATGCTGCCTTGATACCCGCCTAGCTAGGAGGCCACCACGGTCTACACGGGTTCCCTCCCGTTGTTGCCGCGCACTCGCCAATTATTCCGCTTCCTCAAAGCTCGGCCTCTCGCCCTGATCCAATCTGACCTCAATCCTCCCATTTCCATGGCACCAGACCAGTCGGAGAAAGGGAAGAGTCCCCTGTCCTTTGCCGGGCTATGCCCGGCTGCTGAGCCTGCTGTTGGCAGGTCGCTGGTGCTAAACCAAGAAGCCATGGACAAGGTGCATCCCATGCTTGCCTACAGCTTCAATGAGTGGGGAACGACGGTGGCCTGGCCTGCGTCTCGTGCTCGTATCGACCGGACAGCCACCGAGGTCCCATTCTTCATCGACGCCCTTTGGGCTGGCCTGGTTCCTCCTTTCTCTGCCTTCTTCAACGCAGTGCTTGCCCATTATCAGATCCACATGCTGCACCTTGATCCCTAATCCGTGACCCTTCTTGCCGTCTTCTCCTTTGTTTGCGAGGCCATGGTGGGCATTGCTCCTTCCGTGGCCCTTCTCTACCACTTCTTCTTATTGCACCTTATTGATCCCCGATAGAGCTCGGGGTGCCTGAGCTTCTAGGGCGAGGCAGCAACGACAAGCGCGGGGATTGACTTCGAGCGCTCACCATCCACGAGCGAGTTTCGGACACGGTGGGTATTCGTTGATGTCGGAGTGTTCAGCTCACTGCTCCATTCTCCGTCGGTGCCTGCGATTCCCAACTCCGGTTGGTGCCATCAAAGGCTCACCAATTCACGCCATGCCCTCGTCTGGCTTAGGCTGAAGGGGCTGAAAGACCTTGGCGTGACCGCGCCTATGGTGGGGAAGGAGTTCGTCCGGCGCCGGGTTGCTCCACTTCAGCACCATTCTCGACCAATGTGGGCCTTGCTCAGCAGCAAGGACCGCATGATACTTCAGGAGTCCAGGCTCCCCCTTGAGGCGCATCGAACGGTGCTCGAGGTCCCGACGGGTGTCCCGTCACCAGATGACATGCCGGGGAAGAGTTGCCTGCTGTACCACTGCTCGAACAAGGTAGTCAGTCTAGTGGGGCCTCGTGAGAACCCCGTCGATGTGGTTCCCCTCCTTGCCGCTGGCATCGAGCTCGCCCCAAGTGTGGATGCAGGGGGGCGAGCACCGCTGGAGGCCAATGGCGCAGGTGCCGAGGTGCTGATGTTGCCCAAGGCTCCCGAGGCGTTGTCCTCAAGAACTCATGATTCTTTCTCTGGGGAGGCGGCTGAGGGGGCGATGCAGCCCGCGTCTCCCAAGGCCGAGGCTCCTGAGGCCTCGGCAGGTCGCTGCGAGGCAGAGCCCGATAGCTCCCCTCAGCTTGGCGCTCCTGAGGCTACCCCTTTGAGCGCTTCTCCAGTTGTGCCTCGTGTTGGCCGCCATGTCCAGCACTTCGGTCGGCTTTGCGTGGACTTCGAAGAGCTCTGCAAGAGGAAGGGGTCCAGAAGCCGCGGTAGCGGCACCTTTGGGCCGTTAAAACGGAGAAAGTACATCGCCGTTGATGTTTAAGTACCTTATGTTGGTGATTCTCTGCGTGCTGCTTCCCTTCCTGACGATGTCTCTTCAGGATCCCTTCCGCCAAGGCCGCGGAATCTCCATAGAAGCAACCTCCTCGTTTCTCCCGCTAGACATGAGCATTGCAAGCCTGCGCGCTACTCACGACGTGGAGTCAACCGGGGAAGCCAGCCCGTCGACAAGGAGTCTTGAGCTTGCGCCCTCGCCGTCTCTCCTTCACGGCCTTGCTAGGAATACAGCAAGCCTGCAAAGGGTACCTCCCCTGGTCGTGGACGGCAGCTGGGTGGCTTCGGTCTCGGGATCCTCTTCAAGCAGTGGGCCTCCACTCGTTCGGGCTCCTCGTGAGGCCTAGCCTGCAACTGGGTGGGTGCCAGCCCCCAGCCCCTGCTAAAAGGGGGCGAGCCACTTCGGGCCCCATCTGCGGGTCCCTGCTGAAAGTATGCTCAAATCGACGCATGAAAGGAGCGTCGTCCGCCACGAGCTTTTTCGGGAGGCAATGGGTGCGATGAACCGGCTTGGTGAAGAACTCGTGGATGTGGATGCGCGCCTCATGGCTGAGGGTCTTCGGTTGGCGGAGGAGCGGCATAAGCTAAATGTGGCTATCAACCTCGGGTGCCACCAGCGCGAGCTTGATAACGCGAAGGCCGAGGTTTCTCTCGCAGCCTCGCGAGAGGCCTGCTCCCGAGGTCAAGAAGAGGCCCAGGAAGCTGTCCGCCCTCGCGAGGCCGCAAAGAAGCGCGCGTGGGAGCTCCAAGCCTGGAGCACCTCCATGCAGTAAGAAGTGGAGGCGAGCAGAGCCGCCCTTGCGTCATTGAGGGGGACGCCCGCCAAAGAGGAAGAGATCCGGAACCGCGAGGAGGTGCTGGCGCTGGAAGCCGTTGAGCGTAGCCTTGAGCTCGAGCGACTAGAGACAAGGGAGCATCAGGTTGCCCAAGCGGAAGACGCCGTTGTCGTGCATGAGGCCAGGGCCCAGGAGGAGGTTGATCGGCGGGTGGTCGATGCTCGCGCGGATCTTGAGGGCAGGTACGACCTGAAGTTGGAGTTTGTAGCAGCCGATGCCGCAGGCAGGACTGCTGCCCTCAAGTCTAGGATGACTGAGGCGGAACGGCGCGAGATGGCCACCGCAGCAGCCCTGGCCTCGGCGCAGGCTGAGCTGGCCTCTTCCCGCGCCAAGCTGCTTCCTCTCCAGCAGTGGGTCGCCAACACTGAGTCCATCATGCAGCAGAACAGGGAGGAAGTGCTTCAACGGCAAACGCTGGAGTGCATGCACGCCCCCATGCTCGAGGGCCTCAAGAATAGGGCCAATGCGGTGTTGGGCCACATTTGCGATGAGAATGCTCCTCATCCCCACGCGAACGACTACGCCAGCCACCTCCGCTTCTTTACCGACGTGGTGACGCGCCTGGAGAATCGTTTCGAGAGAGCTCTCCAACTTGTTGAAGAGAGGTGCCGCGGCCTTCTTGGGCGTGCGTTCTCCCTCGTCTTCGGCCATCTCCAAAACACCGATCCCAACTTTGATTTTGACGCCGCCATCGCTCCCGTACCCGAGGTCATCCGGGGTGACCTGGCGTGATCGGTGGAAGACAGTGTGGACGCGCTGGTCAGGGCCTTCACTTCCGATGATGATGTGGTGGTGGTCGCGGCGGACGAAGGCGACGTGGTGGACGATGGTGATGGCGGCGCTGGTGGAGGTGATGGTGATGCTAGCGATGGTGGCAGCGATGCCAGCGACACATCTAAGGGTGATCCGGGGGACGTAGGGAGCAACATGTCCGACTGATCCTGTGTTTCCCAGCTGTTTGTCCTACACGCAGAAGCTCGGGCGCGGACCTAGAGGTTGTAAGAGCATTTTTGGAGGGGAAGCCCCTCATGTAAATATACTACTGCCTCTATCTTTTTAGGTCGAGTTGAATATGTGTCTTCGTGAACTCACGTATCCTGGGGCAAGTTTGTTGTTGCGGTTTACCTTAGCCTGGACGAGCCCCAAACCGGCTCATGAGGTTGCGAGTTTCTGGGAAGCTCCTGAGGAACTCGTCGACACGCCTGAGGGGGCCGTGTGATAAGCAAGCACTAGTCGTGGCGCGACATGCGTGTGGCGTGTGTGCGCCACGCCTAGCCCCGCTCGCGAGAGGCCCGTGAGGGGGAAGCCACAGGCGCGAACTCTGATTAATGCAAGAACCAGATAGGAAGAAATCGCTCGAACGAGAAAAGGCACCCCCGGTGCGCATCAATGAAAATTCAACTTCAACATAAATCCAAATCTAGAAGGCATGGTTACAGAAAAGAGATCCAAAGCAAATGGCCGTGTCCGGTGCCTAGTCTAGTCTTCTTGTCTTCTCAGTAGCGCGGAGTTAAGTGCTGCCACTAGGACATGGGAGGGAGCCGCTGAGGCCCGAGGGCGGCACTCCTGAGACTCTGGGGCGTGTACAGCCCCACTCATTATTACGTGAGAGTGTCACGATTGGAGACCTTCACAGGCGTGAGCCTTACTTCATATCGCCAGACGAGGGCCCCGCCTTGTGCCTCCCTCAACCACCATTGGGGGCGATCGGAAACCAGGACGACACCAAGGGGCAAAGGGGACGCTAGTGGCTCCCTCAGTGACCATGGCTCCTCTGCCCGGGGAAGGCTCTAGAGCGCCTCCTCGAGAGAGGGCCTACCTCCGGGGGACGCCTTGCTCCGTGCGGCGCGGAGAGCGGCCTTGCTCTCGGCCCCTCTCCTGCAGTCCCCAATATGCCCCCTGGCGGCAGGGAGGCCGACGAGCTGGGGCCGCCATCCACTCCTGCGACATGATACTCCCACGTCCCATGGTTAGCGTAAGCCTGCTCCTGAGGTATTAGTGGTACCCTGTAGCTGTTGTCGCCGGAGCGGTTGGTGAGGCTTCCGGAGGGCTCCTAAAAGGTGCCGACTTCTGGCGCCTCCTCCTCCAAGCCCGGCTCGAGGAACGAGCCAGGGTCGTCTTCCAGCATTTACTCCTGGTCCACCATGCGGGGCACGTAGGCCTCCGAGGCCGTCGCCTCAAAGACCTTGCTATAGTGCCCCACGCTCCATGTTGCCCCGCCCAACGTGCCGCCTTGAGGGTGGTAGGGTTGCATCCCGCTGGGGCTATAGGTGGCAGCACTCGTGCCTGCGCCCACCGGAGGTGGCGCGGGTGCGAGCGGGCGTCCAGCTCCGTTGGTTGCGCCGGTGTCGATGAAGCCTGGTGGTGCGCTCATGGGCACGCGGGCGCGGCGAGGCCCACAACGCGACCCGGCCGCGGCTTGAGGCGTGAGTAGAGAGCAGAATGGTGGTGCTCCTAAGGCCACAGCATCCAAGAGCTCGGCGACACGCTCCAGCAATGAATCCCGACGGCTCTCCATTAACCGGCATCGCAGCAGCTCCGGAACCACTTTGAGCGCGGCCATCATGTTTGCTTGCTCCCATTGGGTGTGTGGCGTCGTGGCAGCGGCGTGGCTTGAGGCTCTTGCGGCTGCTCGTACTTGTCGCGGAGTAAGGGCGGGCGGAGGGTGACCGCGTCGCCCACGCCCCGCAGTGTTCGATGGTGCGCATGCTGCCTGAGACGCTAGGTTGAGGTCTTCTTGGGCGGGCGGTGCCGCCCGGGCTGGCCAGGCTGCCCAGCAGTCGGCGTTGATCCTTGAGTCGCCGGACATCAGAGCCACGGAGTGTCGGGGGACCAACAAGCAGATCAACTAGCGGAAAAAAGAGCTCCGGCGCACCCATACCTGGCGTGCCAAATGTCGGATCTCGGGTTCTGGCGAAACCCTTAAGGTTTGAACACTGGGTGCGCACGAAGGTCTCCCCCTACCGAATCACGCCCTCAGCCTCGCCGGAATCTCTAAGCTTAGCTCGACGAACTCGCAACACAAGAGACACAAGATTTATACTGGTTCAGGCCACCATTGTGGTGCAATACCCTACTCCAGTGTGGTGTGGTGGATTGCCTCTTGAACTAAGGATGAACAGTACAAATGGGAAGAACAGCCTCCTGAGGGGAGGTGTTCTTGTGCTTGGTGGTTGTGAGGATGGGTTGGATCTAGTTCAAGTTGAGATCGCTGAGGCTCTGTTCGCCTCCTACCGTGGTGGCTAATCCTATTTCTAGAGGCCCTGGTCCTCTCCCCAAATATTGAGCGGGAAGGGAGCCAACAACGGCCAATTTGGAAGGGGACAACTAGTACAAGTTATCCCCACAAAAGTAGTCTTCGCCTGCCAAAGGCTCTGGTGGTGACGCCGCCTTGGGCTCCATGGTGACCTCTGTCTTGCCGTCCTGCTGGTCTTGATCTCGTTGCATCGATATGGAAACCTTTGCTTGTCGCCTCGATACCCCTCGCCTACGCTTGCCTCCTTAGCACCAAAGAGGAAACAAGGTCACTGTGCATGCTGGCCCCCGCCTGGCACCCGCCTGGTCTCGATCGTCATGGCTCACGTCATTGGAACCTTGCGAGGTTTTCCTCGCCTTGATCTCTCCACCCCTCGCGAGCCAGCCTGGTGAGGCCTTTCCCAAGGAGGTCTTGTGTCGTCCGCCTCGCGAGGCTTGGCCCCTCGCGAGGTTCTTGAATGCTTGTTGGTGAAGATGGGCCATACGGGCTCGCTCGCAGAGCCCCGCCATGGGCCGCAGGTAGGCAAGTCTAGGGACCCCCATTCCCAGAACGCCGACAGCTTTCCTAGGCACATCTTCAAAGATTGTGGCCACTCTTGATCAACCCACTCTAGGTAAGAACACTTTCATTCATCCTATAATATTTAAAACTAGATCAGTAACAATTGTAGGGGAAATGGGTTTATAACAACATAGAAAATCACCAATTCTTATTTTGAAAAACTGAAGAAACATGTTAATTATGACATATATTCTCAAAAAGATCAATGTGCAAATGAATTAACTGCTACTGATACAACAACCAAATTCTGGGACATTAGAAGCTATAATTAACTACAACAACACTACAAGTTCTTACTCATGTACAATAAATAACAAATTCAACATTTTATGAGGAAGGTAAATATAACTGCAACAGCATAGCGACAGTGTTTGGATGACAGCAAATTGATACTAACAAGTGTGTTCTTTGGCTGCACAGGGCGTTGTCAACTTAGTGTGGTCATGGCGCCTCCCACCTCCCAACCGCCTCCCTAACCCTTGCCACCCACCACCGCCGGCGATCTCCACAACCCACAGTGGGTTTTGCCATCTGATTGGCTCACCATCTCCGGTGTCCCTCCCTCTCCCCACTGGTTGTTTTTTTCTTCATGGCGGTCCATCCAGCAATCTCAATGGGATTGGATTTCTCCCTGGGGATGAAGTTGGCGCAGGAGATCCAATGCACCTTCAACAGATCGAAGCACCCCACGAAGGACACGGGCCATTTCATCATGGTGGTCTCCTTTGCAAGGCATTATTTTCGTCTGGATGAGGAGAACGTTGGCCTTGCGCTTGAATATGCTCTTGGAGGTTATTGTTCTCAGCTTAAGGTATCTTTCCTTAACAATGGAGTTTTCTCGTTCAATGTTTCATGCAAAGAGGTGGTGTTCTTTATTCTGCATCAAAGAAGTTTTTTTTGCTCCCAATTCAAATGTTATTTTCACCTCTGAGGTCATGGTGGCCCGGATTGGGAAAAAGAATTTAGATTGTGGCAATCTGAATGCGCCCATTAGTGGACTTTGGTTAGTCCCACTAAGAGGGGAGATCGGTTGGGTTTGGAATCCATGCAACATGTCCCAACAAAATCTTCCCTCCGTTCTCAACCTGCTAGATCTAAGCCTCACAAGCATATTCAGTTTGCTATGTTCATGCAATACCAAGCCAGGAAAGGTTATAGTTATGGGCCAACAGCTGATGAGGTCACTATTGCCCGGGAGGCAGGCTATGAGGTTTCTGAGTATGAAGCTGCTTCTTCTCCGTCGTCGGCATCTTCACCGTTGGCGAGGTCAGTGATCCAGTTTGGATCGTTACCGCCATCCCCACAGGGTTTATTCCATGCATGTGTCACGTCCGGATTTTTAGGCGGTTTGTTGTTACCTGCCACGGCAAGCCTGGATTCACCCGCATTGCCTTTCGTTATGACTTTGGGGTCTAGCATGGCCCTGGGCTCTAGCTCCCACCCCATTTGCCTATCAGATGATGAAGTTGACAACCCATATTCCCCGGTGATTCAGTTTCCCTCTCCAAAAGATATTATCAATGATTTACAAAGTTTTGATGAGATGATTGAGGATTTAGATGCAAGTTATTGGGATTGTAAGAATTGTTTGGGCATGCACCACATGTCAGAGAACTGCACGAACCTGATACGGTGCAGGAACTATTTTTGTTCTGGTCATATTAAAAAAGATTGCACCGGCCACGCCCCTGACTTATCCCTTTGGGTGCCCAAAGTCCCATCACCTGGATTTGGAAATCATGCGAGGAAGGAAATTAATTCTGCTTCCCCTGCCTCTTCGGTTTCCCAAGAACAAACGCCTCCCCTGCAGAGAACCCCAACTCCTGCTACGCCACTGTTATCGCCATTGCCACTCCCGTAGCAAACCACGCACCACTAGGCTGCGTCTAGCTCTGATCCTCTTCCGCCCCCCAATGGTGGTGTACGAGATCGATCCGTTTCGCTTCGTCCTTGCTGGCTTCGACATTGTAGATGGTGGAGCAGATTGTCTGCCTCGCACCTACTACACCCCAGCGATCCCTCCGCCCTACGCGAACGAGAAATACATGGTGGCTATCGTCGAGCCTGTCCCCCCGGCTCATCTGGTCGGTGTTCGTTGGTAGCAGGTGCTTAACTTCTTAGTCCAGACCATGCATGTCCCTGTTCTCTCTGCTCAAGCTTGGTTCCAAGGAGTAGGATTATTTGAGATGGAAGATCTTATGGTTCGTGGTTCATTCACTTTGCATCCGCCTTTTCCTTTGGGGCTAGATGAGGATGTCAATGAGTTCTTTGTCAGATTTATCCCACATGACCAGGGGGGTTTCAGAGCTTTGCATGGTCACAGGAAGGGATGGTTGATGTTCATTGGCATACCTCTAGATAATCGTAACACACAGTGCATTGCGGATATGGTTAGTGTTTTTGGCCAGTTCCACTATTGGAATAGCATAGATAGGCGGAAAGTCGGGTCCTTGGTTCGTGCATCTTTCCCTGACAATGCTCTGATTTCACGCTCTGTTGCTTTTCGGGAATTTTCTAATTGGGGAGGTGCAATAGTTTCTTGGATGGCTGACTGCTATATTCTAGATGGTGACTTTGCTGAGGCTATGATTCCAGCAGATGAGGACCCTATGCCCCTTGATGGCAATCCACATCCAATGTCGGGCGCTAATCCTCCTCCTCAGCCATTCTGGGCCATGCCGCCTTACCCTGCATTGGGGTGGAACGCGGTGCCCCTGGTCATGATGAAGGACATAATGATGTTCATGGATGGTGTCAGAATTTGAACAATGATGTTGGATGGGGCCCATGGGAGGAACCAGTCAATAAGCCTGCTCAAGCACCTGTGCATGACCCAATCGCCCAGGACCAAAACTCCATGATCCTCAACCCATCTATGGACTCTGATGATGATGATGCTGATATGGAGGAGGTAAAACAACTGTTGATGCCCATTCATCCAGAAGGACCACTTGATCCCATCAATCTGGGTATTGTTAGGGTGTTCTATGCGCCAATGTTACCCCCAGCAATGATTTGGGAAAGATCCCAAAGTTTCTGATCAAGAATATTCCGGCCTTTCTACCAGGGCTTTGCCTGCCGCCAGTGCCTGTCAAGTTGGGATCGTCTCATTTGGAGCAACGCTGGCAGTCCCTGGTTCACTTCAAGCTCGATTTCTGCCAATAGTCACACTCCTATGTTGTGTTTCAGGAGTTGCCTAACGACCCATAGGGTTCCGACTTGCAGACGCAGGATCATACCCAGGATGAATTTCAGTTCGCCTCTATCATTCCCTCGCCCTTGGGTAAGAGGCTGAGGCAATCTTGTCGCCCCAAGCATGTTGTTAAGCGTGTTGAAGAGATCCTGGATTTTTCTATCACACAGATGACCCGCAGTTGCAGCAAGAGGACTGGTATGAAGCCCACTTTTGCAATTCCTGCCAAGACAACTCCTCTTCGTTGCCCCAAGGCCAAGCAGCTCAAGCTCGACTCTGCGGCAAGCCAAGATATGCCCCTGCCACATCCGACGCCAATCGCTACAATGCAGGCAATTGGCGCTTCACTTGGCATTGCTCCAGACGAGTTATCAGTGGAGAAGCTTATGGCTCCTCCCCAGCAAGCTCCACGAGATGATGGTTCTCATGATGAGTGAACTATGGAGATCATTTTTGGGACCAGGGCCACATCTGGTCATCTATCATTTTTCTTTTATTTGATCTTGTTTGAATGTCGCTCTGAACTTTTCTGAAATCGATGTGTGCTTCTCTGGTGGGGCTATAGTTGGACTGTTACGCAGTTCAGTTGGATTCTACCATTTTATGTTAGTTATTTATGGAGACTACATCGTTTCGTAATTGGAATGTGCTGTGTTGGAATGTGCATGGTTTGAATTCTAAAGCTCGCCAGCGTGATATTAGAGCTAAGATCGAGGAGAGTCACTGCTCCATAATTTGTTTGCAGGAAACTAAGTGGAGCATTTTGACATTAGGAAGATTCGGTCCTTCTGCCCTAGGCGCTTTGATCAGTTTGCTTTTTCTCCATCTGTGGGTGCATCTAGTGGAATTTTGGTCATTTGGAATTCTTCTATGTTTGAAGGTCATTTGGAATGCAAGAAATGGGAATAAATTTCAAACACCAGGGCACCATTGATTGCCGTCAAAACATTGAGATACTTTGTTTTTAAATTATAGTAAATTCAAAACTCTTCTGAAATTCATGAAACTTGGCATGCTTTCATGGAATGGCACCCGACATGTTGTGGTATTTTTCATGTCCATTTTGAGAGAAGGCGCACTAGAGCCAACAGAGGCATTTTGAAAAAAATAGCTGCCACTTTAATATCTCAAACGGTTGTATGACTCAAATCGTGTGCATTCTGTTAACCATTCACGTGATGCCACATGTCTTCGTTTTAATGGCTATAGGAGGTGCCATGCGGAAAACTGCTTGACCATGACTGAACGGGAGGCGTGCGAGCGGAGTCCGGTGCGCAGGCTGACCAAGAGGCCTACAAGCTGTCCTCCAATGCATAGGCTCACCGGGAAGCGTGCAAGCTGTACGTTGCGCAGGCTCACTAGAAAGCGAGACCTTTGACGTCCATGGCCACCCACCTTCCTCTCCATTAATGGCACCCAAGCCACTATTCGCCTCCCATTCCCCTCCCTCCCACAGACCTCCACCAACGCCATGGTGTAGAATGATCATCTGCCACTAGTCTTCAAGTTTGGTGAAGTCGACTCTGAGCCGGAGGAGGTAGAAAATAAGGAGGAATGGGACCTCATGGACATGGCCTAGAATGAGCTGGTCGCGGCGGTTGCTGCCCTAGCTCCCATCCCCGCGCCGTAGCATTGACGGGCTGGTCGCCGTGCACTATCGCAGAGCTAGAAGCCGCGGGCATCAGCGAGGTCACCGCGGATCCCGCGCGAGCTCGTGTACATGCCAGCGGCAGCGCCCGTGCCCGTGTGCGCCCCTCCACCCACCATGGCGCCGGCCCCCGTGCGTTTGGCTGCACCCGCCGCGCTCGTGCCCCTGCCAATGAGCACCCCTCCAACCACCGTGGCGCCGGTCCTCAGCAGCATGGGACGCTGCCGTCGACCGCTACCTCTCAGCGGCGCTAGTTGCCGTCCCCCCATGCCCCGCCCGTCGATCGCGCGACGACATGATGTTTGATTTACAAGTGAAGAACATTTCGTGCTGCCTTGAAGACTTCAACAACGGCGTCCCGGAGGACGACAATGACAACGACGGTGCGGCACTCCCCCTCCGCTGTCGACGGAAATAGTTTTTTTGGGGTTTTAATACTTTATCTCGAATTCTCGATCATATGAATATAAATTCGCAGTGTGACTGAATGAAAGATATGGTTTGA
Organism: Triticum urartu; assembly: GCF_003073215.2. Taxonomy (NCBI): domain Eukaryota; kingdom Viridiplantae; phylum Streptophyta; class Magnoliopsida; order Poales; family Poaceae; genus Triticum; species Triticum urartu. The sequence goes on from NC_053026.1 coordinate 229,255,763, forward strand.
ATGAACTTGTGTTTTTCTCTCTTAATGTACAGACTTATCAAATGATTTTCTTTTGAAAAAAAACATCAATGGTATTTAAATATAAAACACTCATTGCAAACATTTTATTTAGAACACCCGTATGCAAACCAATAGCTTCCCCAGGAAGCCAAGGGAAAATGTGTCGAGCAGGATTTCTGCAGCTCTTGATCGCAAACATTTTAGATTGAACACCCGTATGCAAAGTGAGAGCTATGGTCTTCCCTCGCAGTGCAGGGTTTGTGCATCCCTTCAACACAAACAGTTGTTTTGCATGACCCATGTGCAACAACGTAGAAACAATTGGGTAAGATTTGCATCTGTCATTTTGCGTATGTTGCCATTTGTCAAATTGGAAAGATTTACATTTGTTTATCTAGTAACATTGCCATTTGTTAACCCTGTAACACTCCAATTTGTCAAAATATGCAGCTAAAAACCACTAGCACTATCTAATTTTTGCAACTAAATCACTAGCACTGTTCATATGGACACCACTAGCAGGCGTGAGTTGATGGACGCATATGCAAATGTACCATTGATTACATACAACAAGTCATCAACCCACAACGACAACGAGGATACACGTTGGATTATAAATCATTTCCAACAAAACATTCTAGTAAAGTAAAGTTTTTCTCACACAACAAATAACAAAGCGATGAAATGATCTTCAGCTCAACCACTCCTTGGCGTTGGAAACGCTTGCTTTGAACCAGAAGTGATTCTCTGGGAAGGGCCAGCTACTGTCAATCTCGAGACCAACGCAAGACTGATCATCCAGCCTGAAGCGGCCTATGTCAGGACCCATATTAGGACGGTAGGGAAGCATAGCAATGTGCAGGTATATACACAGTTGCTTCTCATAAATGGTAGTAACGTTGTGTCAACAACAGCTGGATCCCCTTCCACCATCATTGGATAGTTTTATCCAAGGAAGAGCGAGTTTCCTCCAAGACATTAAATATTGAACCATGGAGAAGGTGTTGGTGCTAGTACACTAGTATCCATCCAGAATACCCTACAATGGATGTTGGAATAGGTCGGGAGAGTGCGACCGTGCGAGACAACACCTGCTTCCTTAGTAACATCAGTAGTGCCCTATATACAGACAAGAAGAGGTGATCCATCGGAATAAGTTGCCAGGCGCCACTGAGTATATGGGTCCTACTCATCCTCATGCTCGTGATCATCAGCATCGTCGTCTCCCCCTTGGTTATAAAACTTTTCAACTACAGGTGGTGGAATGTTCACAGGACCTTGGAAACACAAGAAGATTAGTTAGTAAAGGGAAACTAGCTAACCCGCATGCATGTGGATGAAACAATTATAATTACAGCGGAAGACAAACGTACCGAAAGCATCATGATTCCATGCAAAAACAGTGCCACGAGTGGTGGTAGCAAACACAAGAACCTCGTATTGAATTGCATCACAGTAGTCATCTGTGTACAGATATTGATTTTTGAGCAATATCCATCAAGGCGTGGGAGTAAATACGGCAACAAGCTTGTCAAAGATATCAACAACTTCATAGTTCATGTAATCCCAAGAGAGGTTGGGAACTCGACAAATTGCTATCTTCCGTAGACGACAGTCACCATGATCGTACTTGAACTCACGTAGAATACCGGTGTACTCAACCTCTGGGTAGTTTGAGATTTTTGGAAGTGGAACCTAGTGACGAGTGTACACATTCACAAGTTCCCACTCACAGTTGTACCCAATAGAAACAACTCGATCTCCATTTACTCCTGTGCAAGCCTTTCCCTCAAGCGATGGCATCTTAACATCATATGTATCATTATCAAGCAGCATCAACTTGCACAAGGCAAGGCTTCCCTCATCCCTACGCCAGTCAGCAGGATCACGACAAAGAAGATAGGGGAGATCAAACCGCTCTTGGACCCTTGGGTTCCTTGTAGTGATGTTATTAGTTGAGTCGAGAATGGTCTTGAACGAACCTACCATGCTAGCCGAGTTGATCACGTCGAACTGATCAATGAGTTCCTCCACGACTTCATCTTTCAGATCGGGGCAAGAATAATGGGGTCGTATCTGGCATGTTCCCTCCATGGAGAAGATGATCGAACAATGGCGGAAGGAAAGGGTGAAGGCAAATGGAGGGAGGAAGAGCATGCGACAGTAGTTCCAAATCGAGAGGGAAAGGCGAAGAGGCAGTGGACGGTTGCCACGGTACAAGAAGAGGCTAGTGGTGAGCGAACAGTTGCCATAGAGGTCACACACTGACGCAAGGCCGAGTGAACCGCATGTCGTATATTGCACAGACCTTGATCTGGCTGACCATTTCTTTTGTGTTGCCTAATCACAAACAGTTCATCCGAGTGAACCGTATGTTGTACATCGCACACACCTTAATTCGGATGACCGTTTCTTTTGTGTTGCCTAATCACAAACAGTTCATCTGAGTGAACCGTTTGATATACATTGCACACTCCTTCATCTGGCTGCCTGTTTCCTCTGTGTTTCCTAATCACAAACAGTTCATCCGAGTGAACCATATACTGTACATCGCACACACCTTCATCAGGCTGCCCGTTTCTTTTGTGTTGCCTAATCACAAATAGTTCATCCGAGTGAACCGTATGCTGTGTATCACACACACCTTCATCTGTCTGCCCATTTCTTTTGTTCCTCCTCATCGCAAACAGTTAATTGAACTGAACCGTATGCCCTGCATCGCACACGCAACTAAAATCCGAACCGTCTTTGATGCATCCATCATCGCAAACATTTTGCACCTTTTTTGATGGGTTTTTACACCGCCGTTTGTGATTATTGCATCGCACACAGTTTCGTTGAAGGGTCTCTGATCGTAGTGTCATGTTACCAGCATCCTGCAGTAGTGCAAGTAGGATGTAATTTCATTGCATAACTATTGACTTGCGTCCTTGCATAGGGAATCACAAACCTTAACACCAATATTCTTACTAAAGCATAATTACTCATCAAGATGACTCATATATCACATCATCATATCTCAAAACTATTACAAAGAATCAAGTTAATTTTGTCCAATGATCTTCATGAAAGTTTTTATTATATCCTCATGGGATATCTATCACTTTGGGACTAATTTTATATGTTGCTTTAATAAGCTCAAACAAATATAAGTGAAGATCATGAGCATCATAATTCTTTCTCTCAAATAATTTAAGTGAAGCAAGAGAGAATTTCTAAAAAAATTACTAACTCTCAAATAAATCTAAGTGAAGCATGAGGGCATATCTTCAAAAATAATTGAGCACACCGTAATTTTGGCTCATAAAGATTTAAGTGAAGCATAGAGAGCAATTCTAACAAGTCATGGCATAATTTTGGCTCTCACAAATAGGCGTACACAGCAAGGATTTAAGACTTCAAATAAAATCAAAACAAGAAAAGACTCATATCATACAAGATGCTCCAAGCAAAACTCATAATGTGTGACGAATAAAAATATAGTTCCGAGTAAAAAACCGATGCTCGTTAGAAGAGAGTGGGGATGCCACTTGGGCATCCTAAAGCTTAGTTTGTTGCTTCTCTTTGGATAATAGCTTGGGATGCGATGGGAATCCCCAAGATTATGCTCTTCTTACTCCTTATTCCTTCATCCATCGTAATCTCACCCATAACTTGAAAACTTCAATCACACAAAATTGAACAAAACCTTTGTGAGATCCGTTAGTATAAGAAAGCAAATCACTACTATAAGTATTGTTGCAAACCCATTCATATTTTATTCTTCCATTATATATACTATGTCCAACTTTTGTATGGCAAAAACTCTTCAAACAAAACCATAGATTCATCAAAACAAGCACACAACGCAAAGAAAACAGAATCTATCAAGAAATAGAACAGTCTGTAGCAATTTGGATATTTCAAATACTTCTGTAAGTCCAAAAATTCCTAAAAATTATGACCAAGTGAGCAATTTGTATATTAATATTATTCAGAAAGAATTGATATTTTATCATGCTTCTGTTAAAAATGAGAATTATTTTTGTGAGTGCAAAAGTTTCTGTTTTCAGCAAGATCAAATCAACTATCACCCAACATGATCCCAAAGGCTTTGCTTGGTACAAACACCAAATAAAACACAAAAAACACAATCCTAAATGTAGCATAATTGTGCAAACACTCAAGAACATAAAGGAAAAATACAAAAATAAATTTAATTCATTGGGTTGGCTCCCAACAAGCGCTATCGTTTTACGCCCCTAGCTAGGCATAAAGGAGGGATCTAATTATTGTCATCTTTCTCCTTGATTTTCTTAGAGGTGTTCTTGTCAAGAGGTTTTGCAAGGACAACATAAAATATATTATCCATGGAAATCTTAGCACTATCAAGTTGCTTCATTATAACCCTTTTGATTTCCGGCAACAATCCAAGAATAATGTTGATTAGCATCATTGAAAACTTTTTGGATTATATCTAAAATAGGGACTTCCTTTCTAAGATTGTCATAAATATTTGATTATCCTCAAGCAAATGACTCAACGCATAATAACTATTATAAAGAATTTCATCTATCATGGTTTTTTCACGATTCATACCATAAAAAACAAAGATTTCCCTAGCTTCCCGTATTATATAGTCAAATTCATTCATAAGAACAAGAGTAGCCAACTTTTTAGCCTTGGGTCTTTTTATAATGGGTAGTTCAAAGAACAATCTTTGCAAGGTAGGATGAGTACGAATAAATTTATTTTCAAGTTTCTAAACTAGTGCTGAAATAGCTTCTGCATAAGATTTAGTCCTCTTAAGTATAGGAACATCATCAAGACTTAAATTTTCCAAACAATTGAAATATTCTTGGATAGGTTCTTTTCCTATAACATTCCCTTTCCCCAAAACAAAAGTTTTAGCATCCAGATTGCTAGATCGTCCAATTTTAGGAGTAAAGCCATCATCTGTTTCTGGCATACCAAAGTCACTCATGATTGCAAACAAAAGGGTAGATCTGACGAGAAAATGACGAACAAAAAGAGGGCGAATAAAACGGAAATTTTTTGTGAAGTGGGGGAGAGGAAAATGGCAAATAATGTAAATTACAAGGAGATGAGATTCGTGATAAGGAACCTGGTAGATGTTGATGATGTCTCCCCTGCAACGGCGCCAGAAATTCCTTTTGATGCGGCTTGAACTACGTTGGTATTTCCCCAAAGAGGAAGGGATGATGCAGCACAACTATGGTAGGTATTTGCCTCAATGATGAGACCAAGGTTATCGAACCAGTAGGAGAACCATGCAAAACTATGTGAACGGCACCTTCACACAAATAAAAAATACTCGCAACCTGACGTATTAAAGGTGTTGTCAATCCCTTTCGGGCAACGGCGCCAGAACTTGGCAAATAGGCGGGATTAAATATGATAGATTGGATAAATAGATCTCGAATAAAAGAAAATTAAGATAAAGTGCAGGAAGGTATTTTTGTATTTTTGGATTAATAGATCTGAAAATAAAAGAACATAAAAATAGATCGCAAAGGCAAATATAATAAAGAAGAGACCCGGGGGCCGTAGATTTCACTAGTGGCTTCTCTCAAGAAAAATAGCAAACGGTGGGTAAACGAATTACTATTGGGCAACTGATAGAACTTCAAATAATCATGATGATATCCAGGCAATGATCATTATATAGGCATCACGTCCAAGATTAGTAGACCGACTCCTGCCTGCATCTACTACTATTACTCCACACATCGACTGCTATTCAGCATGCATCTAGTGTATTAAGTTCATGGAGAAATGGAGTAATGCAAAAGAACAATGACATGATGTAGACAAGATCTATTTATGTAGAAATAGACGCCATCTTGTTATCCTTAATAGCAATGATACATACATGTCGGTTCCCCTTTTGTCACTGGGATCAAGCACCGTAAGATCGAACCCATCACAAAGCACGTCTTCCCATTGCAAGATAAATGGATCAAGTTGGCCAAACAAAACCCAAATATCGGAGAAGAAATACGAGGCTATAAGCAATCATGCATATAAGAGATCAAAGAAGACTCAAATAACTTTTGTGGATAAAAAGATAGATCTGATCATAAACTCAAAGTTCATCGGATCCCAACAAACACAGCGCAAAAAGAACTACATCATATGGATCTCCAAGAGACCACTGTATTGAGAATCAAAAGAGAGAGAGAGATAAATCCATCTAGCTACTAACTATGGATCCGTAGGTCTACAAAACACTACTCACGCATCATCGGAGAGGCACCAATGAACATGATGAACCCGTCCGTGATGGTGTCTATATTGGATCTAGTGGTTTTGGAACTTGCGGCAGCTGGAATTGATTTTCGTCGACTCCCCTAGGGTTTCTCGAATATTGAGGTATTTATAGAGCAAAGAGGCAGTGCGGGAGGCCGCCGAGGTGGGCACAACCCACCTGGGAGCGCCCGGGGGCCCAAGCGTGCCTGGTGGATTGTGTCCCCCTCGAGGCACTCCTGAGGTGCTTCTTCGGCCCATTGGGTGTCTTCTGGTCCATAAAAATTCCACAAAATTTTTTGCTGCGTTTGGACTCCGTTTGATATTGATTTCCTGCAATGTAAAAAACTTGTAGAAAACTGCAAGTGGCACTGGGCACTATGTCAATAGGTTAGTACCAAAAAATGATATAAAATGACTATAAAATGATTGTAAGACATCCAAGGATGATAATATAATGGCATGGAACAATCAAAAATTATAGATATGTTGGAGACATATCAAGCATTTATACCACACTCTAGGAGCTTGTTTGAGATCATAGAGAGCTTTACGAAGTTTGTAAACATAGTTTGGTTTGTTGGGATTAACAAAGCTGGGACATTGTTTAACATAAACTTCCTCCTAAATTTCACCATTTAAGAAAGCACTTTTAATGTCCATTTGATAGAGGGTGATATCATGGTGATTGGCATAAGCAAGTAGAATACGAATGGACTCAAGTCTAGCAACGGGGGCATAAGTCTCACCATAGTCCATACCTTCGACTTGAGTGTATCCTTGAGCCACGAGACGAGCCTGATTGCGTATGACTTGGCCATCTTCATCTTGCTTGTTACAAAACACTCATTTAGTTCCATTGACGTTTTGTTCCTCCTTGGGCTTCTCAACCAATGTCCACATTTGATTCCTCTACAAGTTGTGCAGTTCTTTGTGCATAGCATTCACCCAATCGGGATCTTTGAGGGATTCAGCAACCTTCATAGGCTCAATACTAGAGATGAATGAGTAATGCTCACAATAGTTAACTAAATGAGATTTAGAGCGAGTAATTCTCTCGGATTTCACATCTCAAGAATTGGTTAGACGTGATGATGCTTGACAATTCTTGCTCTGACTCGAGGTAGCTTTTGCTTGGGTTGTGGTGAAGCTTCCTCATCATCATCTTCTTCTTCGTCGTTGTTGTTGGGATTGTTGTTTTATTGAGGAGACGAAGAAGGAGGTCAAGGTGAATCTTCTTGTTCTACTTCTTCATTTTCTTCTTCTTGACATGTCCCTCATCTAGATGCCTCCATGTCAACGTGTGGTTCACCGTGATGTGAAGTTGAGGCTTGCACTTGAATGGACGAAGTACTCACCTCCGTCGGACGAATCTTATTGACAGACAAGTCATGGATTGCTTCCAAAGGATCTTTTTCTCCTACATCAATTAGCAATTTCTTGACTTGCGAGCCACTGGATTCATCAAACTTCACGTCTACCGTCTCTTCAACTTTTCAAGTGAAGCTGTTGTAGACACGGTAAGTGTGACAGTTAGATCCGTAACCGAGTAGGAAATCTTCATGATATTTAGGAGCAAATTTTGAACAACTATGCTTATCAAGAACGTAGAACTTTGAGACAAATACTCAAAAGTATCCAACTTGCGGCTTGTTACCGGGTGAGTATCTCATATGTTGTTTTAACAAGAAGCTTGTGAAGATAAAGTCGACTTGTAGTATGAAAAGCCGTCTACACCGCTTCCACCCACAAGTGTTTTGGCATCTTGTATTCATCTAGCATCGTTCTTGCCATCTCGATGAGGGTCGGTTCTTCCTCTCAACAACTCCATTTTGTTGAGGTGTGTACATAGCCAAGAACTCATGTCAGATGCCTTTTTCCTCAAGAAAGGTATCCACATTTGCGTTCTTGAACTCCTTTTCATGGTCGCACCGAACTTTCTTGATCTTCACTTCAAATTGATTTTGGGTCTTCCTAGAGAAGTTCTTGAATATCTTTTGTACCTGTGATTTTTCATCGAGAAAGAACACCCACGTAAATCTGGAAAAAATCATCAATAATGACCAAACCGAAAGAGTTACCACCAATGATCTTGTAAGCATTGGGACCGAAGAGATCCATATGGAGTAGCTCAGCTGGTCTCCTCATGGTCATGATGTTCTTCACGGGATGACTTCCTCCAACTTGTTTTCCTGCTTGGCAAGCACTAGAAAGTCTATCCTTGTCCAAGATAACATCTTTCACACCAATAATATGATCTCCTTTAACAAGTTTATCAAGATTTCGCATGCCAGCATGTCCTGGCCTTCTATGCCATAACCAACCTTTAGAAGATTTTGCAATAAGACGTGTGCGAGGTTGGGCTCTTTTAGTGAAATAAAAAATGTATAGATCACCTCTACGGATACCGGTAAAGACCATATTATTATTATCTCAAAGAAACACTTGGCAATCTACTTTGGTAAATAGAACATTGAAACCAAAATCGGATAGTCTAGATATGGAAAGAAGATTGTAACCAATAGATTCAACACGAATTACATTTTGAATGGAGCTATCATTTGATATGGACACCTTACCAAGGCCAAGTACCTACCCTTGGAGTTGTCTCCAAAAAGTTACATACTTGCATGGACCATCATTATTAGCAAGCTCACGAAACATGTCTATATCTGCAGTCATGTGATCGGTGCATCCACTATCAAGAATCCATTCTTTTCCTCCGGTCATGTAATCTCGAAGATTTTCAATGAGACTAAAATTTCGCATAGTCTTCTCATATTCAATGTTGAATTTTTTGTCCTCGTCATAATAGCCATGTTCAACAACATCATCATCATCATGTATGTGATCATCACCTAGGTTAATGAATTCAGTAGACTTATGATCATTACAATGTGCAAGTTTGTGAATTCTAATGGCTTCCATTATGCTGTTGCTAATTGTTCCAAATCACGCATGAGATCATGAACCTCAAATAGTCATTCATCAAAATTAGGATCACTAGGGTTTAAGTAATCTCATTGAGGTTCTTTAGTGAGTAACTAGGAAAGTGCATCTCTAAATTCTTCCACAAAGTATAGGCGCATTCAAATTTTTGCATACACACAAGCACATTTTTAGGTAATCCACAAATGATAAGATTGACGACTCTAAGATTACTAAGCATGTCAATTTCCTCTTTAAGAGTTGGGTGTAAGTGTTTAATAGGATGCACATAAGGACTATGAATATACTTGCTCAAGTTGAATTCATCAAAGATATCAAACACTTCATTTTTTAAGAGTTTTAGTACTCTTCATCAAGAGTGGGCGCTCTACATATAAGACCCCCCCCCCCAAAGTAGACACATCCATCTTCCTCCAACGGTGATTAAACCAAAGCAATGGAGACTAGAGATCTAATACCAATTGTAGGATTGAGAAGATAGGTCTAGAGGGGGTGAATGGACTCTTAACCAACCAAAGGTGCAATTTTTTGTTTTCTTGAAACTTAGGCAGATTTTGGCACTAGTTAGGATAAACCCAAAACTTCCGACACATGCATATCTAGAGATTGTGCAGCGGAAATGCAATTGTGCGGAAAGTAAATGGGTAGAGATGGAAGATCAAATGCAATGAAGACACAGTGGTTTTTGGCGTGGTTCCGATAGGTGATGCTATCGTACGTCCACATTGATGGAGACTTCAACCCATGGAGGGAAATAGCCACGTCAGTCCACAGAGGGCTCCGCCCATGAAGGGTCCACAAGAAGCAACCTTGTCTATTCCACCATGGCTTATGTTCATGAAGACTAACCTCACTCGGGTAGATCTTCACAAAGTAGGCGATCTCCTTCCTCTTACAAAATCATTGGTTCAACTCCACAATCTCTTGGAGGCTCCCAAGTGACACCTAACCAATCTAGGCGACACCACTCTCCAAATGGTAGTAGATGGTGTTGTTGATGATGAACTCCTTGCTCTTGTGCTTCAAATGATAGTCTCCTCAACACTCAATCCTTCTGTCATGAATTTAGCTTGGGTAAAAGAAGGATTGGAGTGGAAACCAACTTGAGGAGGCTAGAAACCAAGGTTCAAATGGTTAGATTGGAATCTCTTGATCTCAACACATGAGTAGGTGGTTCTCTCTCGGAAAATGAATGGTGGAAGTGTAGATTCATTCTGATGAATCTCTTAGAGAGTAGGTCGGGGTGGAGGGGTATATATATCCTTCACCCAAAATCCAAACATTATACACTTTTGAATCAACTCGGTGACATCGATCAGAATACTCGGTGAGACCGACCTGTGTAAAACATATGAACGTTGGGCTTTTCAGTGCGACCAAAGTGGAAATCTCGGACATATCAAGATGCGATAACCTAGGCAGGACTTCGTTTCGGTAGTTCCGATCATTTCAACTCAGTGATTCTGAAGTGAATAAATTGTACTACAGAAATTTGGTCACAGCAACTCGGTGAGATTGATGGCAATCTCGGTGAGATCAAAATTCTAGGGTTTGGCTCTAGTGGTATATATGATCAACTCGGTGGATTCGGGGTAGATGTTTTCGGTGGGACTGAGATGAAACTTTAGGGGATGGAAATATGTGGAGTGGAGAAAGTGTTTGAGGATTTTTGGAGCAATATCAGTAAGCACTTGAGCAATTGAGCCATGATCAAAATCTCATCTCCTTTTAATAGTATTGGCTTTCCTATGGACTCAATGTGATCTTGAATCACTTAACAAAAAATGAAGAGTCTTGAAGCTTTGCCAATTCCATGTCCTTAGAATTTTCAAGGGGTCCACATCCTCATGTCCTTGCAATGCTATTGTTGAACTTATCTGAAATATAGTAGGTAAAAGTATTAGTCAAACAATATGTATGTTGACATGAATTACCAAAAACACCAGGTGTCATGGTTTTGTCATGGCAGATGTCCTCGTGAAAGGACTTAGTCGTGAGGCCATCACCGCTAGGAGATTACTTGAATGGAGTTGATCGGAATCACGAGACAAGGATTTACCTAGGTTCGGGCCCTCAGGGTGGAGATAAAAGCCTACGTCCTGCTTTGTGTTTATTGATGACGATCATCTCGATTACAAGGGTGCGACTTGGCTAACCTAGTACTTGAGAGCTTGTAACTTTGTCCTCTCTGCCTCAGAGGCTCCCCTTTATATATAGGTTGTGGCCCTGGGCTTGTAACGGAGTCCAAGTCATACTATAAGCCGTGTATTGACATGACTTCCTACTTGTCTTGTTTCTGAAGTAAGAATATTCCTTTGGCGTCTTGGCAAAAGTAGTACTCAAGGCCCTGGGCCATGAGTCAGCCCACCTGGTGACTCATCTTCCTGACCAGTCTTCTGGACATCATAGCCCGCGTGTTGAGTCCTTCTCTCCAAGTCGCCATGGAAGGACTCGACCCTAAATGGGCGGGTCATATCATGGGGTTATATCCCCAACATTAGCCCCCATATTGATTTGACTTCAATCATGTCAATCTTCAACCAGATGAACATGGCGGGCTATCTTCCCGCCATCTTTGCATCATTTCTGAGTCTTCGAACTCTGGCTCGTGATGTTTTCATACTTGTTATTTTTTGATGTCTTTGAATCATGACGTCATCTTCCGGATTTCCAGGATCTCTAGCATGACATTGATATGTCTCCAACGTATCTATAATTTTTTATTGTTCCATGCTACTATATTATCTATTTTGGATGTTTTATGCATTAATATGCTATTTTATATGATTTTTGGGACTAACCTATTAACCTAGAGCCAAGTGCTAGTTTCTTTTTTTCCTTGTTTTAGAGTTTTGCAGAAAAGGAATACCAAACGGAGTCCAAATGGAATAAGACTTTCGCTATGATTTTTCTTGGACCAGAAGACACCCAGGAGACTTGGAGTGCAAGTCAGAAGAGCCACGAGGCGGCCACAAGGGTGGAGGGCGCGCCCCCAACCTTGTGGGCCCCTCGGTGGCCTCCTGACCTAGATCTTCCTCCTATATATACTCATATACCCTAAAAACTTCTGGGGGAGCACCACTTTTCCATCGCCGCAACCTTCTGTACCCGTGATATCCCATCTTCGAGCCTTTTCCGGCATCCTGCCATAGGGGGATTCTATCACGGAGGGCTTCTACATCAACACCATTGCCTCTCCGATGAAGCGTAAGTAGTTTACCACCGACCTACGGTTCCATAGCTAGTAGCTAGTTGGCTTCTTCTCTGTCTTTGATTCTCAATACAAAGTTCTCCTCGACGTTCTTGGAGATCTATTTGATGTAATACTCATTTGCATTGTGTCTGCTGAGATCCGATGAATTGTGGATTTATGATCAGATTATCTATGAATATTATCTGAATCTCCTTTGAATTCTTTTATGCATGATTTGATATCTTTGCAAGTCTCTTTGAACTATCGATTTGGTTTGCCCAACTAGATTGGTTTTTCTTGCAATGGGAGAAGTTCTTAGCTTAGGGTTCAATCTTGTGTTGCTCGATCCTAGTGACAGAAGGGGAACCGACACGTATTGTATTGCTGCCATCGAGGATAAAAATATGGGGTTTTCATCATATTGTTTGAGTTAATTCCTCCACATCATGTCATCAAGCTGAAGGCGTTACTCCGTTCTTTATGAACTTAATAGTCTAGACACATTCTGGATAGCGGTCGATGTGTGGAGTAATAGTAGTAGATGCAGAACCATTTCGGTCTACTTGACACGGAAGTAATTGCCTTGAATATCGTCATAACTTCGCCTCTAGTGAAACCTATGGACCCGGGTCTATTTTCCATTGTATTGTCGGTGTTTTGGGAACGGCGGTCCCCAGACTTGCCTGCTTGCGGCCCACGGCGTGGCTTTGCTGGCAGGCCTGTATGGCCAATCTTCATCAACAAGGAATCAAGACCCTCACGAGGGGCCAAGCCTCGCGAGGCAGACGACACAAGACCTCCTCAGGAGAAGCCTCATCAGGCCGGCTCGTGAGGGGAGGAGAGTTCAAGGTCGGGCAAACCTCATGAGGTTCTCGTGACGTGAGCCATGATGACCGAGGCCAGGTGGGTGCCAGCGTGCAGCGTCCTTGTTTCCTCTTTAGTGCTAAGGGGCAGGCGTGGAGTACCGAGGCATCAAGCAAAGGTTTCCATATTTGTGCAACGAGACCAAGACCAGAATAACGGCAAGACGGAGGTCACCGTGGAGCCCAGGATGGCGTCACTGCCAGAACCTTTCGCAGGCGAAGACCACCTTTTTCAGGATAGCTTGTACTAGTTGTCCCCTTTCAAATTGGCCGTTGTTGGCTCCCTTCCTGCTCAATATTTGGGGAGAGGACCAGGGCCTCTATAAATAGGACTAGCCAACATCAAAGGCAGGGGGAGAATCGACGATCATCCTCAGCTATACAAGTGCACCAAGCACAAGGACACCTCAACCTGAGGAGGCTGTTCTTCCCCTTGTACCGTTCATCCTCAGCCCAAGAGGCAATACACCACCACCACACTGTAATAGGGTATTACACCACAACGGTGGCCCGAACCAGTATAAATCTTGTGTCCTTTGTGTTGCGAGTTCGTCGAGCTAGTTCGTGAGATCAAGGCTAAGTTAGGATGCGGATCGATAGGGGGGGAGATCTTCTTGCGCACCCCAGTGTTCGAACCTTAAGGGTTTTGCCGGAACCCGTGATCCGACATTTGGCGCACTGGGTAGGGGTGCGCCAGAGTCTTCCTTCCGTTGGCTCGCGCTCCACCATCTTCACGCCCGCTCCCCATGGCGGACGCCCCTCCAGCTGGATCTACCAATGCCCACAACAGCGCTTGGTGGCTCCGAGCGCTCTCCCCCGCCTTGCGGCGGGTGCAGTGACCACCCAAGTTCAAGCAGGAGATGCTGCCACGCTACGACGGCACGGCGGACCCGTCGGCTTTCCTGCTGGCATACGAGGAGGCCGTCCTGGAAGTCGGGGCGACAACAAGGTCATGGCCAACTGGTTTCCAATGGCCCTTGCGGGCGCGCCGCGCGCCTGGCTCCTCCACTTGCCGGAGTCTTCTGTCGCCACCTGGGAGGAGATGCGCGGCCTCTTCATCACACACTTCGAGGAACCGGCGGCCCCCGTTGTCGCAGCTCCTCTTGGCGGTTCGCAAGCACCACCCTCAGATCGGCACCCGAACCGACGGTGGCCGCGCGCTCATAGCCAACTAGTTCCCAATGGCCCTTGCGGTCACGGCCAATTGGTTCCGAATGGCCCTTGCGGTCATGGCCAACTGGTTCCCAAGCACCACCCTCAGATCGGCGGTCATGGCCAGCTGGTTCCCAATGACCCTTGCGGGCGCGCCACGCGGCTGGCTCCTCCACTGGCCGGAGTCTTTTGTCGCCACCTGGGAGGAGCTGCGCGGCCTCTTCATCACACGCTTCGGGGAACCGGCGGCCCCTGTCGTCGCAGCTCTTCTCGGCGGTTCGCAAGCACCACCCTCAGATCGGCACTTCAAGCCGTTCCTTCGCCAGATCGGCGTCGCCTCCAAGCGCCTGGGGGCTCCGCCCGGCTGGGCCGCGCCTGAGGCCAACCTCACCTTCAACTCGGAGGACCATCCTAGCTCCACCGTCGGTTCAGATGCGCTCCCGATGCTGTGCGCACCCACCATCTGCCACGTATCCATCACCAAGACGCTCGTCAACGGCGGCGCCGGCCTCAATGTGCTCTCTGTCGAGGCCTTCAGCTTCCTTCACGTACTGTTTGAGCGACTCCGCCCTAGCAAGCCTTTCTTGGGAGTTGGCGGGGGCCCCGCCCGCTCCCTGGGGCATATCCGCCTCCCCGTGACCTTCGGCACGTGTGACAACTACCGCACCGAGCTCATCGACTTCAACATCGCCCGCATTGGCCTTCCATACAACGCCATCCTCGGGTACCCAGCTTTGGCCCAGTTCATGGCAGCAACCCATCCTGCTAACAATCTCATGAAGATGCCGGGGAGCCAGGGCGTCCTCACCATCAAGGGGGATGCCAAGGAGGCCCTGGCGGTGCTCAAGCTCACCCTCAAGGCCGCCGCGGCAGCGCGACCCACCGACACGGATACTTCCAAGGCCAAGGGGGCCGTACCAACCAAGAAGAAGCAGTTCTTCACTCAGGCCAAGGCAGAAACCAAGCAAGTGTTGGTCGAGGAGGACGGGTCCTCAGGGGCAACCTTTACCATAGGCGCCAACCTCGAGCCCGCTCAGGAGGAGGCGCTAGTGATGTTTTTGCATGCAAACAAGGAAGTGTCCGCCTGGGAGCCCGACCAGCTGGTAGGGGTCCCAAGAGAGGTAATAGAGCACCACCTGAAGGTGTGCCCCAATGTATGCCCTGTGAAGTAGAAGGCAAGGCGGCAATCCACAGAGAAGCAAGCTTTCATTGTCCAAGAAACCCGCAAGTTGGAGGCCACGAGTGTCATTCGCGAGGTTCGTTACCCCGAGTGGCTGGCGAACCCCGTCGTCGTACCCAAGAAAGGCGGGAAGGAGCGGATGTGCGTCGACTTCACCAACCTCAACAAGGCCTGCCCCCAAGATCTGTTCCCGCTTCCGCGCATTGAACAGATCGCCGACTCCACCGCCGAGTGTGATTTTCTATGCTTCCTGGATGCGTTCTCAGGATATCACCAGATCAAGATGGTGGTAGAAGATGTGGAGAAGACGGCCTTCCTGACCCCGTGTGGGGTGTACTGCTACACCTGCATGCCGTTCGGACTGCGCAACACGGGCGGAACCTTGCAGCGACTCATGCACATCACCTTGGGCCAGCAGCTCGGGACAAATGCTGAAGCCTATGTTGATGACATTGTGGTGAAGTCTCGAGAGGCGGAGACCTCGATCCGACACCTAGAGTAGACCTTTGAAAGCCTTCGCCAGGTGGACTTGCGGCTCAATCTGTAGAAATGCGTGTTTGGCGTCCCTTCCAGCAAGCTACTGGATTTCCTGGTGTCCCACAGGGGGATCGGGGCCAACCCAGAAAAGGTGAAGGACATTGAAGACATGAGTCCACCATAGACCCTCAAGGAAATGTAGAAGCTGGTTGGTAGAGTGACTGCATTGGGGCGCTTCATCTCCAAGCTGGGAGAGCGCGCCCTGCCCTTCTTCAAGCTAATGAAAAAGACGGGCCCGTTCGAGTGGACCCCGGAGGCCGACCAAGATTTCCAAGACCTCAACAGATACCAGACCAGCCCACCAGTAATGGTGGCGCCACGACCTTGCAAGCCACTAGTGCTCTACCTGGCTGCTAGTCCGTACTCAGCCAGCGTGGCCCTGGTGGCGGTTCAGGAAGAAAACCAAGCCAAGGGCACATTGCGCCATGCCACACCTCCAGCAAAGACGACGAAGGACCAGAAGGGTGCCGCAAGGGTCGAAGCAGCAGCGGCAGAGGGTCAGGCTCGGCAGGACAACGCCCCCGAACCCGCGAAGACTTCGGCAAGCGACCAAGCATCAGGGGCTCAACCCCCTCAAGAGGATCCTCAGCTCCTAGGGTACGCAAACCTCGTCAGGACATGAACCCTCGTCGAGCACCCGGTATACTTCGTTAGCACGGTGTTGAGGGACACAAGAGCGCGATACCCCATGCCTCAAAAGCTCCTACTCGCACTCCTAGTCGCCTCGCGAAAGCTGCGGCACTACTTCTAGGGCCACCCCATCAAGGTCGTCTCAACCTACCCACTGGAGAGAGTTCTCAGGAGCCCCAACTCTGCCGGAAGAGTCGCTGAATGGAACATCGAGTTGCAAGAATTCCAGCTAGAGTTCAGTACCACCAGGGTCATCAAGGGGGCCGCGCTCGCTGATTTTGTGGCAGAGTGGACAGACGCCCCAGCATTTGAACAAGGCAAGGACCGGTCCCTCTCGCTGGGAAGCGAGGCGCCTGACGGCTGGGTCATGTATTTTGATGGCGCCTTCGCGTGTCAGGGCACGGGGGCTGGAGCTGTACTCATCTCGCCCACTCAGGACAAGCTGTACTACACCGTATAGCTCTGCTTCCAGCAGGGCAAGAAGGTCTCCAACAACATTGCAGAATACGAGGGCCTCATAGCCGGCCTGAAGGCTGCAGCGGCACTAGGGGTCAAGCGTCTCACCATCAGGGGCGACTCATAGCTCCTCGTCAACTTCTCCAATAAGGTGTATGAGCCGAAGGACGAGCACATGGAGGCATACCTCATGGAGGCACGCAAGATGCAGAAGAAATTTCTGGGCCTGGAATTGCAGTACGTGCCCCGAGGCACCAACAAGGAAGAAGATGACATCGCCACAAGAGCATCCAAGCGACAGCCCCAGGAGCCTGGCGTCTTCGAGGAGCGGCTGTTCAAGCCATCAGCCGCGCCGCCGCTTTCGAGAGCAACTCAGCCTCGGGAGGAACTCCCACAGCCGCCAGCCTCAGGAGCCCCAGCTTGCGGCCCGACCTCAGGAACACGCCTACTCCTAGCGCTCGATCCCCAAGAGGGATGCTGGACCAAGGAATTCAAGGAATACCTAATACAAGGGGTGCTGCCAGAGAAGGAGGAGGTCGCGGAACGCGTGGCCCGTCAGGCCACGACATACTGCATCCAGGACGGTGAGTTATACAGAAAGCGACCAAATAACATTACACTGTGTTGCATCTCTAGAGAAAAGGGGAAAGAGCTGATAGCTGACATACACGGCGGAGACTATGGGCACCACTCGTTGTCATGAACCCTCGTCGGCAAGGCATTTCGAAGTGGATTCTACTGGCCTACGACACTCAACGACGCAACCGAGCTGGTGAAGTCCTGCGAGGCCTGCCAATTCCACGCCAAGAAGATCCATCAGCCAGCTCAGGGCCTCCATACTATCCCACTCTCATGGTCGTTCATGGTCTAGGGGCTAGATATTCTGGGCCCGTTCCCTCGGGCGCCTGGGGGCTATCGATACCTCTACGTCACCATCGACAAGTTCACCAAGTGGCCGGAGGTTGAAGCCGTTCGCGCCATCCCAGCTGGCTCTGCAGTCAAGTTCATCAAGGGCCTCGTGAGCCGCTTTAAGGTCCCCAACCGCATCATCACCGATAACGGCCCGCAGTTCACTAGTAATCTCTTCAAGTCATATTGTGCTAACCTTAGAACGCAGATCTGCTACGCCTCAGTAGCACACCCCAGGAGCAACGGCTAGGCCGAACGCGCCAACGCGGAGGTCCTAAAGGGCCTCAAGACTAGGACCTTCAAGAAAAAGCTCGAGGCCTGCGGCAGGGGCTGGCACGACGAGCTCCAGTCTGTGCTGTGGTCGATCCGCACCACCGCCACCAAGCCAATAGGCGAAACCCCGCCCTTCCTCGTCTTTGGAGCTGAAGCAGTCCTCCCTCACGAGGTCGAGCATTGCGCCGCACGGGTCCTAGCATTTGATGAGATGTAGTAGGATGCCATGCGGGGGATGGATCTCGTGCCGGGGGAGGAGCGACGCCATGAAGCTCCACTACGGGCGGCAAGATACCAACAGGCGCTGCGGTGGTACCACTGCCGCACCGTATGGTCCAGGACTCTTGAGGTGGGTGACCTCGTCCTGAGGCGGGCGCTCTCCAGGGAGGGGCTGCATAAGCTCTCTCCTATGTGGGAGGGCCCGTTCAAGGTCGTCCACGTCTCCAGGCCTGGCGCCGCGCGCCTAGAGACACGGGACGGGGTACCCGTCTAGAACACCTGGAACATCCAACACCTCCGGAAGTTCTACCCATGAAGAAAGGCCCAGTGCCTGTGAAGAAGGCCCGATGCCTGTGAAGAAAGGCCCAGTGCCTGTGAAGAAGGCCCGATGCCTGTGAAGAAAGGCCCAGTGCCTGTGAAGAAGGCCCAATGCCTGTGAAGAAGGCCCAGTGCCTGTGAAGCAAGGCCCCATGCCTATGAAGAATTGCCGCCCGTGACACTCTCACATAATAATGAGTGGGGCTGTACACGCCCGGGAGCCTCAGGAGAGCCGCCCTTGGGCCTCGGGGGCTCCCACCCACGCCGAGTGGCAGCACTTAGCTCTGCGCTGGTGAGAAGTTGTCGAAGACTAGACTAGGTGCTGGATGCGGCTTTTCATTTGCTTTCCGAAGTTGGTTCGCCCCTCTTTTAATCGAAGTTTGCTTTCTGGTGTCTATTGCTGGTTCCGTTTTATCGCTTTCTGCCTTCGCCTCTTTGGTCGACGTAAACTATCCCTTGCGTCCCTCGCAAGGGGGCTGGACAGGTACCTTCGTGAGCTTCCTCCTTCTGTCTTTTTGTGAGGCACCCTCGTTTGAGCCCACAAGCTGGCGCACCTCTCCTGGTCCGTGCCCCACGGGCATCGCGACGCGAAGCACTGAGTCAAGGTCAGCGGCGCCTATAACCAAACCCCGGGTGAGCGATAAACCTCTTAAGAATTTTTTGTAGTTCCTAAGTGCATATCAGGTCAAGGAGACCTCGACAAGCACTAGGAAGCGAGCGCCTCATGAGGAGGAGGTCACTCAAAACAAGTCGAGCTAAGTTATCCCTACATAAAACAATAATGTTACGACACGGGACAGGAACGGCAAACATAACATAACGATTGGGACCATAGTTCGATACACGCCCCTCCGGGGCCCATTCTAGTTTCTTTTTAATGCAGGAAGGAAAGGAAGAACAAAATAAGTGGCACCTACAACGGTCCATGGGCGCTGGCCCCAGCGCTCGCCTGAGCTCAGTCGAACCCCTCCTCGTGCTGCACGGAGGCGCGGCGACGAGATGACCCACCACCGTCTTGGAAGCGGGTACGGCGGAGTGGCAGCTGGTCGTAGCCGCCACTGCTGGAGCTGTCGTTGGGTGAAGAGCTGCCGTAGCCAGACGAGGCGCGGTCGGCGCTAAGGGCGAGTTCGCTCCCATCATCGTCGCAGCCGTCGCCAAGGCCGAGCACCTCCTCACCGTCGTTCACCTCGGGGCGGCACCCGACGGGACGACCATCTTCCCCGAACACCGACACATAGAGGGTCGCATCGCCGTCGTGCTTGAAGTGAAGGGAGCACCGCTTGCCCAGACCGCGCGCGCGGGCGAACGTCTGCCAACCGCGGGCCAGAGCTACATTGCCCGCGGCGGAGGCCTCGACCGCAACCCAGGAAGCCCTACAGGAGCAGTCGTCCGCCTGCAGCTAAAGCCCACCAAGAGCTGAGGCCAGCAGCTCGTCGACAAGGAAGCGCGGGAGCTGAAGCCAGTTGCCGGTCGGGTCCTCCGACCAGACAACGAACTCCAGTAGCATCTCCGCCGAGTGGAAGCGTGGCCGGGGAGGCCGTGTGACCACGGCGTGCCTCCCCTCATCGAAGGGACCACCACAACCGGAGCGACCCCTGCCCCGCGAAGCGGCACCACCGCGGCTGCGTGGAGCCGCGGCGGGGGTTGCGGTGTGCTTGCGGGACGGACGCATCCACGCTTGGGCACCGGAGAGCTGGGCCCCTCGCGAGGGGCCTTCCCCTTCTCCGCGGCGGTGAACCTCCTTGACGGCGCCATTGGTGGCAGGAGAGGAGCAAGGAAGGAGAAGAAGCGGAAGAGGAAGAGGAAGGATGGGCGACGGGGGCTCCGCCCCCCTCTCACTTATACCAGGTGGAGCCCAACCAGCACCCCCACGATCACAGGTGATGATGGTTTTCCTTGCTTGTCGCATGGACTTGTCACGTCGGGAAGTTGCTGAGGCAGCCTCGGGAAGCGACAACGCCCACGTCCAATCAACCGCCACGCGTCGACAGAGGCCACAGGCTATTGGGGCCCGCGGCGCTCCGCACTTGACCCTTGGCTTCGCCTCAAAGCCAAGCCCGAGCGCACCTTGGGCCCGTGGGCTACTGTTGGCGTTCTGGGAACGGGGGTCCCCAGACTTGCCTGCCTGCGGCCCACGACGTGGCTTTGCTGAGAGACCTGTACGGCCCATCTTCATCAACAAGGAATCAAGAACCTCGCGAGGGGCCAAGCCTCGCGAGGCGGATGACACAAGACCTCCTCAGGAGCAGCCTCATCAGGCCGGCTCATGAGGGGCAGAGAGTTCAAGGTCGGGCAAACCTCGTGATGTTCTCGTGACGTGAGCCATGACGACCGAGGCCAGGCGGGCGCCAGCGTGCGCAGCGTCCTTGTTTCCTCTTTAGTGCTAAGGGGCAAGCACAGGCGCGGAGTACCGAGGCATCAAAGCAAAGGTTTCCATATAGTGCAACGAGACCAAGACCAGAAGGATGGCAAGATGGAGGTCACCGTGCAGCCCAGGACGGCGTCACCGCTAGAACCTTTGGCAGGCGAAGACCACCTTTTGTTAGGATAGCTTGTACTAGCTTTCCCCTTTCAAATTGGCCGTTGTTGGCTCCTTTCCCACTCAATAATTGGGGAGAGGACCATGGCCTCTATAAATAGGACTAGCCACCACCATAGGCAGGGGGAGAATCGAAGATCATCCTCAGCCACACAAGTGCACCAAGCACAAGAACACCTCAACCTAAGGAGGTTGTTCTTCCCCATGTACTGTTCATCCTCAGCCCAAGAGGCTATCCACCACCACCACACTTGAGTAGGGTATTACACCACAACGGTGGCCTGAACCAGTATAAATCTTGTGTCCTTTGTGTTGCAAGTTCGTCGAGCTAGTTCGTGAGATCTAGGCTAAGTTAGGACGTGCATCGATAGGGGGGAGATCTTCGTGCGCACCCCAGTGTTCGAACCTTAAGGGTTTTGCCGAAACCCGTGATCCGACACATATAAGTTTTTGGTCTACATTTCTAGTTTCCTATTTACTTTCTTTTGCAATCTTTTGCAGTCTTCCATAAACCAAAAATACCAAAAATATTACTTTACCGTTTATCCATCTCTATAAGATCTCACATTGCAAATATCCGTGAAGGGATTGACAACCCCTTTATTGCGTTGGGTGCAGGGTTGGTGTTTGTTTGTGCAGTTATTCAGTGGCTTACGCGTTGTCTCCTACTGGATTGATACCTTGGTTCTCAAAACTGAGGGAAATACTTACGCTACTTTGCTGCATCACCCTTTCCTCTTCAAGGGAAAAACCAACGCAAGCTCAACATGTAGAAAGAAGGATTTCTGGCGCCATTGCCGGGGATATCTATGCCAAGATGAGACATACCAAGTACCCATCGTAAACTCTCATCCCTTGCATTACATTATTTTCCATTCGCCTCTCTTTTTCCTCTCCCCCACTTCTAAAATGATTTTCGAAAAGATTTTCCTTTTCTACGCCCCTCTTTTGTTCGATCTTATGTTTCTTGTGTTTCCATGTGCCTTCTATTTGCTTGCATCTTTGCTTGCGAAATATCTATTGATATGGATCCACTCAAAGTTTTCTAGCTGGATCATCTTAGATCCATATGTGCTCGTGCTGAAACCCCAACTAGTTTAGTTGAGGGAAGATCTTCAAATGAACATGCTCATTTTGTGTGTCATCGTTTGTCTGAAAAAGGGAATCTCTTATGGAATCAAATAAATTGTTTGCTATTCTATGCTATGCTTGGAATCTTTATTAAATTTATGATTTTACTTGTTTCTCTAAGAACCCTAAAAACACCTTCCCTACCTATGTCAGTTTAATGATAATGAAATCTTATCTTCTTATGAAAAGGGTGTTTATAGTTACTATGATATCAAACAAATTGAAGAATTTGTTGCCTTTAAGGGTGCTTATGAAGTTGCTTCTTTGATTGAAAAGTATGATATTACTCTCTACAAATCTGAAAATTTTTGACATACCTAAATATTGCTATGAAAACTAGTCTCATAATGCCTATGTCAAAGAATTTATTGAGAGAATGACCATTGCTTTGGAAGAAAATAATGATATGCATGAATCTATACATAATTATGATTCTGATGATTTGATTGAAATATCCCTTGATGAATATGATGCTTGCTATTCTTATGGCCATGATGCCAATATTTGTGGAGATGAATTTCCTATAGTTCCTTATGTTAAACATGAGATTATTGCTATTGCACCCATACTTGATAGTTCCTTGAATCAAAAGCATGATTGCAATGATGTTATTATAAATTATATTAATGTAAATTGTGCTAATAATATGCAAAACCCTAAGCTTGGGGATGCTAGTTTTTCTATGTCCACTATTTGTTGCAATGATCATGATTGGGGTGATTCTTCTTGTGATCTTAAAAATTTATTTAAGCCCCATGATGTATATGAGATTGATAATAATGTTTGCAATAATATTGAAAGTGGGTTTGGAAGAGTGTCAAGTTTAGATCACACATATTTGGATAATGTTCAATATCATGATTTTTTTTATAAAATTGGGTTTGGAGAGGTCATGACTTTAGTTAATGTTAATCCCACTATTTCGAAAGAGTGTCAACTTTGCATGCATGTGGATCATGTAGAGAAATTTCTATGTAATAGCTATATTTTTGAATTTGAATATGATCCTACATGTAATTATTATGAGAGAGGGAAATATGATTGTAGAAATTTTCATGTTACTAAATTACCTCTCTTCATGTTGAGATTGTCTATGTTTTATTCTTCTTCCTTGCATATGCTAGTTTTTGCTTGCCTTGATAATTTATTTGCTTATAAAATACCTATGCATAGGAAGTATGTTGGACTTAAGTGTGCTTGTCACATATTTTATGATGCTCTCTTTGTGCTTCAATTCTTGTCTTTCATGTGAGCATCATTGAAATCTCAATGCCTAACTAAAAGGCTTTAAAGAACATCGCTTGTTGGGAGCCAACCCAATTTTATTTTTGTTTTTGCTTTTTAGGTTCTATTTTGCAAGAAATATTTCATCTAATCTCTGGTTAGATGTGGTTTATGTTTTAATTAGTGTTTGTGCCAAGTAAGACCTTTGGGATAGCTTACGGTGATAGTTGATTTGATCCTGCTGAAAAATAGAAAATTTTGCGCCCAGGAGATTAGTTTTCATTTTTTACGGAAGCATGATAAAATACTGAGTCCTTCTGCATAGGATTAATAAATAAATTTTCCAAGACTTCCTAATTTCCCAGGATTTTAGGAGTTACAGAATATTCCAAATATCCAGATTGCTATAGACTGTTCTATTTCTGATAGATTCTATTTTTTCGTGTGTTGTTTGCTTATTTTGATAAATCTATGGCTAGTATCGGGGGGTTTGAACCATGGAGAAGTTGGAATAAAGTATATATTACACCAATATAAATAAATAATGAGTTCACAACAGTACCAAATGTGGTGATTTATTTTCTTATACTAACGGAGCTTACGAGATTTTCTGTTGAAGTTTTCTGTTGTGAAGTTTTCAAGTTTTGGGTAAGGATTTGATGGACTATGGAATAAGGAGTGCCAATAGCCTAAGATTGGGGATTCCCAAGGCACCCCAAGGTAATATTCAAGGAGGCCAAAGGGTCTAAGCTTGGGGATGTCCCGGGAAGGCATCCCCTCTTTCATCTTCATCTATCGGTAACTTTACTTAAGGCTATATTTTTATTCACCACATGATATGTGTTTTTCTTGGAGTGTCTATGATTTGAGTCTTTTCTTTTTATTTTTCCACAATCATCCTTGCTGTACACACCTTTTGGGAGAGACACGCATGAATCGTGATTTATTGGAATGCTCTATGTGCTTCACTTATATCTTTTGAGTTAGGAAAAATTTGCTCTAGTGCTTCACTTATATCTTTTTAGAGCACGGCTGTGGTTTTATTTTATAGAAATTGATGAACTCTCGTACTTCACTTATATTATTTTTAGAGTCTTCTAGAACAGCATGGTAATTTCCTTTGGTTATGAAATTATTCCTAATATGATAGGCATCCAAGAGGGATATAATAAAGACTTTCATATGAAGTGTATTGAATACTATGAGAAGTTTGATTCCTTATGATTGTTTTGAGATATGAAGATGGTGATATTAGAGCCATGCTAGTGATTAGTTGTGAATTTGAGAAATACTTGCGTTAAGGTTTGCAAGTCCTGTAGCATGCATGTATGGTGAACCGTTATGTAACGAAGTTGGAGCATGAGATGTTTTTTGATTGTCTTCCTTATGAGTGGCGGTCGGGGACGAGCGATCGTATTTTCCTACCAATCTATCCCCCTAGGAGCATGCACGTAGTACTTTGTTTCGATGACTAATAGATTTTTGCAATAAGTATGTGAGTTATTTATGACTAATGTTGAGTCCATGGATTATACGCACTCTCACGTTTCCACCATTGCTAGCCTCTCTAGTACCGCACAACTTTCACCAGCACCATAAACCCACCACATAATCTTCCTCCAAACAGCCACCATACCTACCTATTATGGCATTTCCATAGCCATTCCGAGATACATTGCCATGCAACTTTCCACCGTTCCGTTTACTATGACATACATCATCATTGTCATATTGCTTTGCATGATCATGTAGTTGACATCGTATTTGTGGCAAAGCCACCGTTCATCATTTTTTACATGTTGCTCTTGATTCATTGCACATCCCGGTACACTGCCGGAGGCATTCACATAGAGTTATATTTGTGTTCCTGTATCGAGTTGTAAGTAAATAGAAGTGTGATGATCTTCATTATTAGAGCATTTTCCCATGTGAGGAAATATAAAAAAAGGAAAGGAGAAAGGACAAATAAAAAAGAGAAGGCCCAAAAAAAGATAAAATAAAAATGATAGAAAAAGAGAGAAGGGACAATGTTACTATCCTTTTTGCCACACTTTTGCTTCAAAGTAGCACCATGATCTTCATGATAGAGAGTCTCTATATTGTTTTGACAATACATCACAAATGCCATTCCGTGGAAAAACCGATAATTTTTCATTTCACTTTTGCCACTCTTAGCTTTTGACAATGTATCTCAATTGCCACTCTAAATTTTTTGCTTTTGCCACTTGTAACACCCTCGATGCGACTATATCTCCCACGTGTCGAGGCACGACTTAGAGGTATAATCGCATTGAAGGCATATGTCGCAAGTTAGGCAATCTTCACAACATCCCATGTAAAATATATGTAATAAAGGGGAGATAACATAGTTGGCTTACACTCGCCACGTCCATCAAGTACATAAAAACATTACATCATCCAAACACTCATGGCCCGACTACGGCGCCAAAATAAAAGATAACCCAACAAGCGACACGGTCCCGATCACCCCCAACTGGGCACCACTACTGATCATCAGGAAAGGAAACATAGTATCGTTGAGAGTCCTCGTCGAACTCCCACTTGAGCTCAAGCGCGTCTCCTGGAGCGGAATCATCGTGCCCTGCAACTGGTGTAATAGTAATCTGTGAGCCACAGGGACTCAGCAATCTCGCACCCTCGCGATCAAGACTATTTAAGCTTATAGGTAAGGTAAGGTAAATATGTGGAGCTGCAGCAAGCGACTAGCAAAATATGGTGGCTAACTTATTCGCAAAAGAGAGCGAGAAGAGGAGGCAAAGCGCAAGCGGGAAACTAGAGAACAACCTGCGCAAACATTACTCCAACACCGTGTCCACTTCCCGGACTCCGCCGAGAATAGGTCATCACGGTAACACACTCAGTTGATTCATTTTAATTAAATTAAGGTTCAAGTTATCTACAACCGGACATTAACAAATTCCCATCTGCCCATAACCGCTTCAGAATGATATCCCAACAAGTAAATATTGTTCCAACGAGGAACGGCCTTCCATCTTCACCTGCAACTAGCAACGCTATAAGAGGGGCTGAGCAAAGCGGTAACGTAGCCAATCAATGGTTTGCTAGGACATGATGGGTTAGAGGTTTGACATGGAAATTTGGGAGGCTTGAAAGCAAATGGTAGGCATCATAGCAATGGCATAGCAAAAGAGCGGGCAATCTAGCATAGCAAAGATAGTAGTGATTTCGAGGGTATGATCATCTTGCCTGCAAAGTTGTCAGAGTTGACTAGATCCTCGAAAGCAAACTCAACGGGCTCCTCATTAGCGAACTCGTCTCCCGGCTCTACCCAAACAAGATAAACAAGCAACAAGGGCACAATCAACCACGTGCAAGGATCAAACAAGATGATGCAAAGATGGTATGCTATGCGGGATGCGATGCGGGATGCATATGCAAGAATTGACAAGGGATGCATGAACCTGGCCTCAACTTGGGAATCCAAGTGTGCCACTGGAAAGAAGAGATGAAATCGCTTGAAAACGATATAAAGAACGCTGGAATCGGAGTTACGGTTTGGAAAAGGCAAGCAATACAAATATGACACCGGTCTGCGATTTACAGCAAGTAGCCATCTAAATGCAATGAGATGAGCAAGCTCAGCACTAAAACATGGCAGCAAAATATATGGCAGGGATGCATTCAAGATTCTTAACAAATGTCTAGCACTGAGCTACGGCCAATCCATCCATTAACAGGTTCAAACAAGCATGGCAAAATGCATATGGCAAACAGATTTCAGACTTAGTGAAATTAACACTTATCTGGAATTTCAGATCAGGTAGCACACTTCGGAGCAACAAAACTACATGCTACAGGAACTAAACATGTCAAAGTAGAGCATGGCAAGGAGCTACTCAAAGAGCTTAACAAAAGTCCCTTAGTGACCTTGAGCGAAAAGGGATCAGAAAATACAATTGCAAGCATGTGAACATGGCAAAAACATAATCAGATCACAGACTTTGTGAAAACTGGAGCACGCTGAAAATAGATATCAAGTAGGCATGTTTACGAGCTCGATGCACTCAAAACGGAGCAAGTCATGACAAGCTAAGCATACACCCATCAATAATACACAAAATTCAAGCTAGACATGGCAAGAACAATAGCATAGCATGCACGCATCAACTACAACATCATCGGCAAAATTGCAAACAAGTTGACAATCTGCCCAGATTCACGAAGTAGCAAAAGTAGAGCTCGATTGACTCAAGCTAGGGTGCTCCATAATTGTAAACAAAGACATGGATGGATAGAGCACTACAAGATTAATAAAACATCCTTACTGATCATTCTCAAAAGAGGGACGGATCGCTAGGAAACAACATGAACATATGGCCATATGAGATAAACAGATCAAGGACTTAGTGGAAATGCTAAGTCCCTGAAATCAGAATTACCATGTGCACCACTTTGCAAGCTTGGGCTAGTCACCACACACATCACAAAATACATGGGTTGCACCTCCGGAAAGATGGCAAAACCCTTAACAAAACACATGTAGAGCTCATGGGCATATCATGCACACAATAATCATGGCAAAAATGACAAAAAGCTAAATGGAGCAGCAGATCTGACAATTATCTCAAGTAGCCCTCTTCTAACAGCATTTCGGGCATCAAGATGAACTCAAATGAAAATGATGCAATGGAATGAAATGATGTACTCTCAGAGATGAACATTTTGATATGCTATATGCCAAAACGGAGTTACGGATGCAAAGTTACGAGGCTATGAACATGAGCACTTGGACTAGGGTTAGGAACAAAAGTCAACTGAGAGTCTCCTCAGATCCAGATCTAGCGCGCGGATCAAGGGACGCCGGAGTTACTGTAGACGCTGGAGAACTCGCCAGAGAGGAGGAGGACGGCCGGAGTTGAGGTAGGGCAGGGCGGCGGAGGCGGCCGGCGTGGCTGGGGATGCGCCGGTGACGAGGTCGGCGGGGTCGGCGGCCGAGCGCGCGGAGATGGCCGGAGAGGCTCGGGAGAGGCCGGGCGGCGATGTCGCGGAGGCGGCGGGCGGCCGGACCGCTTCGAGGTGGCGGCGGAGCGGCGGGCGTCGGTGCCGGCGTCGGGGGCGAGGAGGCGCGGGGCGGCGCTGGCGGCTGATCCCGGGAGGGCCCGCGGCGGGCCTCAGCGGGCCGGCGAGGCGGCCAAGTGGGCATGGTGGCGGCGGCGAATGAGGAGGCGACACGTGGTGGCGGCGGGGTGAATCCGGACAATGTCCATCGGTGGCGAATTGTCCGACGGCACGCGATGATGAGATCTAGGGTTTTCGGGGGGGAAGGAGAAGGAGATTTTCAGGGGATCTTTACATAGGCATAGGAGGAGCTAGGAGAGTCCAAATGAGGTGCGGTTTTCGGCCATGCAATCGTGATCGAACGCTCTAGATGATGGAGATGGTTTTGGTGGGTTTTGGGCCAAATTGGAAAGGTGTTGGGCTGCAACACACACGAGGCCTTCTCGGTCCCTCGGTTAATCGTTGGAGTATCAAACGAAGTCCAAATGATACAAAACTTGACAGGCGGTCTACCGGTAGTAAACCAAGGCCGCTCGGCAAGTCTCCGTCCAATTCAGAAATGTTTAAACCCCACACACGAAAGAAAGCTAGAAATGGCCACCGGAGGAGAACGAAGCGCCGGAATGCAAAACGGACAACGGGGAAAATGCTCGAATGCATGAGATGAACACGTATGCAAATGAAATGCACATGATGACATGATATGAGATGCATGACAACGACAACAACACACGGAGACAAAAACCCGAACCCGAGAAAATATAATAACTTAGCGCCGGAAACGGCAAGAGTTGGAGTACAAATTGGGAAAGTTATATCCAGGGTGTTACACCACTGAATGGCAAAAGTGATATATTGTCAAAATCTAAGAGTGGCAAAAGTGAAATGTCAAATTCTAGAGTGGCATAATCAAAGTGGGAAAAAACTAGAGTGGCAAAAACAAAGTTTCCATTTCATATACTAGTGGGAATTTTTCATTATAGAACTTAGCTTGTATATTACAACGATGAGCTTCCTCAAAACGTCCTAGGTCTTCATGAGCAAGCAAGTTGGATGCACACACACTTAGTTTTCTTTTTGAGCTTTCATAAACTTATAGCTCTAGTGCATCTGTTGCATGGCAATCCCTGCTCACTCACATTGACACCTATTAATGGGCATCTACATAGCCCGTTCATACGCCTAGTTGATGTGAGACTATCTCCTTCTTTTTTGTCTTCTCGACAACCACTGTCTATTCCACCTATAGTGCTATGTCCATGGCTCACGCTCATGTATTGCGGGAAAGTTAAAAAGGTTTGAGAACGTCAAAAGTATGAAACAATTGATTAGCTTGTCATCGGCGTTGTGCATGATTTGAATATTTTGTGTGATGAAGATGGAGCATAGCCAGACTATATGATTTTGTAGGGATAAGCTTTCTTTGGCCATGTTATTTCGAGAAGACATAATTATTTTTTAGTATGATTGAAGTATTGTTGTTTTTATGTCAATATTAAACTTTCGTTTTGAATCTTACGGATCTGAACATTGATGCCACAATAAAGAGAATTACATGGATAAATATGTTAGGTAGCATTCCACATCAAAAAATTTGTTTTTATCATTTACCTACTCAAGGATGAGCAGGAATTAAGCTTGGGAATGCTTGATACATCTCCAACGTATCTATAATTTTTGATTGTTCCATCCTATTATATTATCTTTTTTGGATGTTTTGTATGCATTAATATGCTATTTTACATGATTTTTGGGACTAACCTATTAACCTAGAGCCCAGTGTTAGTTTCTGTTTTTCATTGTTTTAGAGTTCCGCAGAAAAGGAAAACCAAACCGAGTCCAAACGGAATAAAACTTTCACGATGATTTTTCTTGGACCAAAAGACACCCAGGAGACTTGGAGTGCAAGTCAGAACAGCCAGGAGGCGTCCACAACGGTGGAGGGCGTGCCGAGGGTGCTGGGGAATGCCCCCCAATCTTGTGGGCCTCTCGGTGGGCTCCTGATCTAGATCTTCCTCCTATATATACTCATATACCCTAAAAGCTTCTGGGGGAGCCACGAAACCACTTTTCCATCACCACAACCTTTTGTACCTGTGAGATCCCATCTTGGGGCCTTTTCCGGCATCCCACCAGAGGGGGATTCGATCATGGAGGGCTTATACATCAACACCATTGCCTCTCCGATGAAACGTGAGTAGTTTACCACACACCTACGGGTCCATAGCTAGTAGCTAGATGGCTTCTTCTCTCTCTTTGATTCTCAATACAATGTTCTCCTCGATGTTCTTGGAGATCTATTCGATGTAATACTATTTTGCGGTGTGTTTGCCGTGATCCGATGAATTGTGGATTTATGATCAACTTATCTATGAATATTATTTTCATCTCCTCTGAATTCTTTTATGCATGATTTGATATCTTTGCAAGTCTCTTCGAACTATTGATTTGGTTTGGCCAACTAGATTGGTTTTTCTTGCAATGGGAGAAGTGCTTAGCTTTGGGTTAAATCTTGCGGTGCTCGATCCTAGTGATAGAAGGGGAACCGGCATGTATTGTATTCTTGCCATAGAGGATAAAAACATGGGGTTTTCATCATATTGTTTGAGTTAATTCCACTACATCATGTCATCCTGCTTAAGGAGTTACTCCGTTCTTTATGAACTTAATACTCTAGATGCATGCTGGATAGCGGTCAATGTGTGGAGTAATAGTAGTAGATGCAGAATTGTTTCAATCTACTTGACATGGAAGTGATGCCTATATTCATGATCATTGCCTCAGATATCGTCATAACTTTGCGATTTTCTATCAATTGCTCAGCAGTAATTTGTTCGCCCATCGTAATATCTTCTATCTTGAGAGAAGCCTCTAGTGAAACTTATGGCCCGCATGTCTATTTTCCATCATATAAGTTTCTGATCTACAATTCTAGTTTCCTATTTCCTTTCTTTTGCAATCTTTTACTTTCCATTCCATCAACCAAAAATACCAAAAATATTACTTTACCGTTTATCCATCTCTACCAGATCTTACGTTGCCATTAACCGTGAAGGAATTGACAACCCCTTTATCTCGTTGGGTGCAAGGTTGGTGTTTGTTTGTGCAGGTATTCGGTGGCTTGCGCGTTGTCTCCTATTGGATTGATACCTTGGTTCTCAAAACTGAGGGTAATACTTACGCTACTTTGCTGCATCACCCTTTCCTCTTCACGGGAAAAATCAACGCAAGCTCAAGAGGTAGAAGAAATCACAACGGATATTTGTGTATATCTGTTAATCCTGAAAATCGAGGCATCCATTACTCAAAGAATTACCATGGCTTCTCTTTTTTCACATCTGCCGCTTTTCCTTCTCATTTTCCTTATAAGTATACCCGAGGGGGTTTCTTTTTCACTTTTACTACTTTGGCCGCCCCCGCTTCTTCTTCTTCCTCTCACCTCATCTGCCTACGTCAAGAGCTCCGTCGCCATGACCTTGAGGGCTCTGACGACCTCGACTGCTCCCTCAACGCTTTGTGCGCCGCTAGAGAAAACACTAAGAACAGCTTCAAAGCCTTTGTCGCTTTTAGGTAAGCCTCATTGCTCCCTTCTAGATCTGTAGATGTTCCTCGTCGTCTTTACCTAGTTCATCGGTGTTCTCCCACGCCCGTAGGTTGTACCACTGTGACTTGTTGATTTAGATCTAGATCCGAGTGCCTTTATTATAAAAAACACTCCGCTGCTAGTTGTAGTACCATTTTTAGATCTAAGAACTTTAGATCTTCATTAGTCAGTATGAATGATCTAGCCACTTCTTCCACTGTCCATCTTAGGTTTAGAAAATATCTTCTCTTTTTGAACTGTTTTGTAGATCCAAAATTGCAAACCTTTCAGTAGAAACTTGTTTGTTCAACACTTAGCTAAACTTTAGAGTCTTCAATTTTGGAAAAGTCACCTCCTACCTTGCCTGCTCATCATTACGCAGCTGACTTGCCCGTAGCGGAAGTTATAGTTATTCCTCCTTTAGGCATATTTGTAATTTGGGCGACTTATGTGCATGTTGATTCGCCCCTTGTTCATAACTATTTACTGAGCCGCCTTCTTGTCGTATACACCATGAGTGACTTGTCATCTATAAATGACTAGCCATTTATATTTGTCTAAAATTATTTCACCCTTCGGCGACTCATCATGTCGAAAACTACGACATGAAACTAGGCAAAATCTCGAGTGGCCAAATTGGTAGTTGATAATCTTGTGACTCAAGGTCTTCTATCAGCTTAGAATGTTATTGACTGGCGAGTACGAGAAGGGGAAATCCCGCCCTAGCCTGGTCAAGGAGAGGTCATTGTCTTTGTGGATCATGTCCAAAGGTGTTCTACGCCACCTGGCTCAAAATTCCTTAGGGATTTCCTTCACTTTTACAAACTCCGTCCTGAAGACATCAGTCCCAACTCAATGACCAATTTATGCCAGCTTGAAGTATTCTACAAGGTCTATCTTCCGATAGAGCCAACTGTTGCTCTTTTTAGATTGTTCTTCTATATCAATCATTAGACAGAATGCTCGGGTGGCCCTAGTGTTGAACTTGGTGGTATATCGCTCCAGAGATGGAAGGATTGCCCTTTTGCAGAGGTAAAATTGGCGAGTCATCCAAAAGGATGGAACTCAACATGGTTTTACTATAAGAACACCGCCCTGCCAACGAGAATCCCCTGCCGGGTTACAGACCAGATCATCTCAACGCAACCCATGTCTATCCGGGGTGGGGCACTGATGAAGAACGCCAAAAATTGTCCCCTCAGTTCCAAGATAAGGGCTTTGAAAGCAAACGGCCTCATCGGAATTGACTTGGTCCGGTGCTGGATTAGCCGGCGGGTTCAACCATTAAGTCATCGAACCGCCTTGATGTACAATTACAATGGTGAGTCAAACGACATTAAACGCGTTAGTGAAGTTGACATGACCAAAACTGAAATCAACAAAGCTATGAAGAAGCTACTAAGCGAGCCTCAGGAAAAATCTAGCCAAACTGGCCTTGCTCCTTTTTGTCTGAAGAACCACGTGCCTCGAGTAAGTGTCTTTGCATTGTTCTCCGTTTTGACTCGCTCATCATAATATTGATTTCTGTCTTATCACAATTGCAGGCAACTGATGTTTTCTGGAGAAGGAAAGAAGTACACAAACCAAAACCTGCCCCAAAGTGAAGAAGAACTAAGCCAGCTGTTGTAAATCAGCCGGCAGCCGGAGACGAGTCGTCGATGGTTCATGATGAGTCAAAGGTAGAACTTGACTCCCTCGACCGTCTTTTTATTGAAATCATTGATGCCTCTTTTTCTCAGGATAACACCAAGGCGAGTCAACCCAGCGATGAAGGTTCCCAAAGCAGTTTACTCAAGATTACCTCGCAAAGTACATGATTGGTGGACACGCAATGCAGGTTAAAGTATTTCATCCAGACTACAATGAGCATCGAGAAGTCCGAACGAAGACGGTGAAGGATGGACGGGCATCCATCACAAGGGGTTGGCCTAGAGTCGTGTGCGCATTACGCATGGAGGAGGGCACAATATGGGCATCCCTCTTCACCTTCTCCGGCAACTAGAATGTCTTTCACCTCCCTCTTTAAAGTCTTTAGTACAACTGTGGTTCATCATTCTTTACTTGGTGCTTCTGTAGTTCTTTAGTATATGTACATGTGCATCGAATTATGCATTCGTGGTTGAACCTATATTTGTAATTAACATGGTTCTCTATGAAATAAGTGATTGCCTACTATCAAATTCAAAATATGTGATTTTTAAATTAGGGATTACACTGCACAGGGTTTGCGAAAGTGAAACGTCTGCGATAGACGTGGAGATCAGACACGTTTCTAGGATCCACTATGTGTGCGATCAATCTCTACTTCACACACGATCAGCCAACAAAAAAGTGTGCGATTAACAAGAGCATCGAAAAAAATTCCTTCTTATTAAATGTTTGTGAAAGTCACCTTATCACACATGCTTGGCAATTATGCACTGTTTATGATGTTGTGTGCATCACAAACATTTGGTCATAGAAGAACGCATGCGATAGGTCTTCATCCAATGCAGGTACGACAGATGAATCATTTGGGATGTATTCAAGCTTCGCATACAGTTCTATAATCGTGAGCTGTTTGTGATGGGTCGCACAACGTAAACGTAGCACCACAGGATACCGACTGCAATGGCAATCCAAGCACAAACGAGTTGCAAGGATAAAGCGTTTGTGTCACACCCTGATTTTCATGCCAAAACACTTAACCTAATAAATCATGATAAAATGTGGTTTGACAAAAACTTTTGGGTGTTTTGGACTTTGCTTTGATTGGATTTTGTCCGCTGTTCGCAAGTGCTCTAAAAATTAAATAAATCCTCCAACTCTTATACTCCTTCTCCTTGATCCAAAACTTTGCCCAATGATCATGCCATGTGTATAGGAGAGATAGTATTTTATTTCAAATAATTTGGCCAAAACATATTTTATAAATTAGGTTTTCCAAAAAAACCCGAGTTAAGGATTGAACTACAAGTACTTAATTTGGGATGTGAAAAATCTTTCAGAAATTATATTTGAATCCTATTAGATATAGGACTCCCTAAAACCACAAAAATATCATTTTAAAAGTTAATTTTCAATTTTATTTAAAGGAATTTTCATAAGGCCAGAAATGATGTTTAATAGGTTAAAATTATTTTTAAGTTTTAAAAATATTTTAGGAAATTTAGGGAGACTCGATGGACATATATTGTCCATAGATGAGTATCAACACATGGTCATTGTTAGATTCGGGGCTCCGCAGACCCTTGATAGATTCAAACTCTAGGGTGCGTGCGAAGAACTCAACCTTCCCAGTCTGCCTACCCGTCGATCTCATGTCCTAGCTCGATGAATTGTAAGGAAATGGGACAAGGCATTTTACCCAGGTTTGGGCCACCTTAAGGTGTAAAACTCTACTCCTGCTTTGTGGTGGATTCGCCTCGAGGTGGGCTGAGGATGAACTAGTACAGAGGAGGAGGAACCTCAGGAGGTGTGTTCTTGTGCTTGTGTGAGCTGGTGAGGATAGTCTGAATGACACATTTCCGTCTAAGGTGGTGGCTAGGATCTATTTATAGTGGCCTTGGTTGCCCCAAAACGAAGGTGGGAAGGGATCCCACAACGGCCAAATTCAAAAGGAGACAACTAGTACATCTTATCCTGATGAAAGGTGGTCTTCGCCTACAAAATCTCTGGTTGTGACGCCGTGGTGGGCTCAACGATGACCTCTGTCCTGCCGTCCTAGCGGTCTTGGTCTTCTTTCATGGAAATGGAAACCTTTGGTTGATTCCTCGGGACTCCGCGTCTGTTCTTGCCTATTTAGCACCAAAGAGGAAACCTGTTGTACTGCGCCTGCTGGCGCCCGCCTGGCCTTGGTCGTCATAGCTTGCCTCACTCGAGCCTCACGAGGTTAGGGCTTGCATAGAAATCTCCGCCTCTCAGGAGCCAGCCTAAGGAGGCCGCTCCCTCTGGAGGTCTTGGCTTCGTTCGCCTCGCGAGGCTTGGCCCATCGCGAGGGTCTTGTGTTGTTGGTGCCGGAGATGGGCCATACCAGGCTGTCGATGGGGCCACGTCATGGGCCGCGGGTGGGCAAGTCTGGGTACCCTCATTCCCAGAACACCGACAGTAGCCCCCGGGCCCAAGGCACGCTCGGACTTGGCTTGGAGGCGAAGCCAAGGGGCAAGGGTGGAGCGCCGTGGGCCCCAACCGCCTGAGGCCTCGGTCGATGCGTGGCGCTTGATGGGACGTGGGCGTCTCTGCTTCCCCATGCAGCCTTAGCAACCGTCCTAGGCTGACAAAAAGGCTAGAGCATGCCGCTGAGCCTTCATTTCCTTCCCTTCGTCTTTCTTTAGATCCCCTTCTCTCCTCCTCATAGCGCCTCCAGATCTGCCAACCTCTCCCCGGATTTGCCTCCGATGGCGACCGAAAAAGCGAAGCTTGCAGCTCCTTCTGCGCGCTCGGCCCCCTTGTTCGAGTCGGCCCTCGTGCACCCATCTTCACTGAGGAAAAGCATCTTGCCACCATGCTCCCGCTGACGGCGAGCAGCCCCAACGAGGGGGGCGGGCGGAGACGGCACTCGAGGTCGGCTCAGCCAGCCCAGAAACCTTGGGGGAGACCTTCTACCCCTTCTTCCTGCACATCATCTTTGCTGGGCTCGTCCCCCCTTCTCCAGTTTCTTCCTCGCCATCCTCAATCATTACCAGATCCACGCCCTTCATCTTCATCCCAACTTGATCCTCCTCCTGTCGATCTTCGCCTTCTACTGTGAGGCGTTTGTGGGGGTGGCACCCTCTGTTGCGCTGTTACGCCACTTCTTCTACCTCCGGATGAGCGGTACCCTGTGCTCCGGGTGTGTCTGCTTCGTCGCATCCCATCGCAGCAATACGATCTCGAGGGCTAGGAAGAAGGTGGAGGACTTCCGGCATATGTGGATCTTCATGGACGCCAAGCACTCCGATGCTCGGCTGGAGCTGTCGACCGCGTTTCCGATGAAGCTGGACCGGTGGGCTCACAAGAAGCTCGTCGACCCCTGGGCGGAGCTGATGCTGGAGAAAGATGACGGCTGACCTGAAGGTGGGGAAGCTGACAGCAGCCATGCTTGTCAGGAAATTCCTGACTCAACGCCTGGCTCTGCTCCAGGCGCGCTCGTGCCCTCTGTGGACCCTCAAGGGCGTGGAGGACAAGCCCTGGCTGCACCTGGACGGCCTTTCCGACAAGGAGCTAAGCAAGGCCATGCGCACCTTGATCGAGAAGGACCCGCGAAGCCTCAGAGAAGCCTATCTCCCGTTGTACCGCCGCGATGATGGGGCAAAGGTGGCCTCCGCCATGCCCGTCTTCAATGAGCGAGGGCTCGTGCCGCCCAAACCTTCACAGCCCCCTAGCTCTCCGGTGCCGGTGTCCTCCGGCGAGCACTCCGAGGAGGAGGAGGAGGGGGACCCGGAGGCGAACTTGGAAGGCGCGGGGAGACCTCTCCCCCGAGGTAGAGTGAGCTCCTCCGCGTCCTCTCTGATGACAATGACACCGGTGAGTACCTAGTCGAGGGGTCGCCACGCTCTACCGGGGTTGCCACGAGGTGCAGGAGCACCCCCTTGAGGAGGTTGAAGCGGGGGACCCCGAAGAAGGACGAGACGACGTCACTTCCCCAGGGCGACGCCTCCACCTTGTCACCGGCCGCCACCGCCATAGAGCCTACTGCCACGCGGCCGTCCACTCCCGAGAGCGCGGCAAAGCTTGTGCCCAAGAAGCTCGGGGGCACCGCTCTCCTGGCCAAGAGGGGGGCATACATAGCTACTGACGAGTAAGTAACTCACCTTGTTTTTGCTTCTGATATGTCTCCGTCGTATCTACTTTTCCAAACATTTTTGCCCTTGTTTTGGACTCTAACTTGCATGATTTGAATGGAACTAACCAGGACTGACGTTGTTTTCAGCAAAACTGCCATGGTTTTATTTTTGTGCAGAAATAAAAGTTCGTGGAATGACCTGAAAATCAACGAAGATTATTTTTGCAATATATAAAAAATACTGGAAAAAGAATCAAGGCTAGGGGGGCCACACCCTGTCCACGAGGGTGGGGGCACGCCTACCCCCTGGGCGCGCCCCCTGCCTCATGGACCCCCTGGTGCTCCACCGACCTCAACTCGAACTCCATATATTCGTGTTCAGCGAGAAAAAATCAGGGAGAAGGATTCATCACGTTTTACGATACGGAGCCACCGCCAAGCCATAAAATCTCTCCGGAGGGCTGATCTGGAGTCCGTTCGGGGCTCCGGAGAGGGGAATCCATCACCATCGTCATCATCAACCTTCCTCCATCACCAATTTCATGATGCTCACCACCATGCATGAGTAATTCCACCGTAGGCATGCTGGACGGTGATGGGTTGGATGAGATTTCTCATGTAATCGAGTTAGATTTGTTAGGGTTTGATCCCTAGTATCCACCATGTCCTGAGATTGATGTTGCTATGACTTTGCTATGCTTAATTGAAAGTGCAACTATCCCTAGGTGGTTTTGGTAATTCATAACAACATATAGCTCATTGAGCTAATGCTATTCCAAGATGACTATTTCAGGAAAGCTCAATGATTGGCATGGTATGGATTTGAAAGTGGAACCCTCAAAATGCTAAGGACAAAGGATTGGCTCAAGCTCAAAAGCTCAAGACTCTTCATTTTATATTTTAGTGATCCAAGATCACATTGAGTCTTTAGGAAGAGCCAATACTATCAAGGAGGGATGAGGTGTTACTTAATGAGCCTCTTGCTTCATGTGCTTAGTGATATGCTCCAAAATCCTCAGCTACTTTCCCATATCCACATTTGACCTAAACCCAAAGCCAAACTCGGTCCTACCGATTCTTTCAACACGGCGCCACCGAGTTTCACTTGTCATAGCCATTGCCAAACCCTAAGCAAATCGGTTCTACCGATAGGGATCTCGGTCTCACCGAGATGGGATTGCAAACTCTCTGTTTTCCTTTCGTAACCTTTCGGTCTCACCGAAAGAGCGGATCGGTCCCACCGAGATTGCAATGTAAATTCAGTGTTTCCTTTTTGTAACTTTTCGGTCTCACCGAAAGAGCAAATCGGTCCCACCGAGTTTGCCTGACCAACTCTCTGGTTAGCTACCAAAATCGGTCTCACCGAGTTTGTGTAATCGGTCTCACCGAGATTACGTTATGCCCAAACCCTAACCATATCGGTCCTACTGAGTTGCATGTCAGTCCCACCGAAAATCTCTAACGGTCACTAGGTTTACCTTTTCGGTCCGACCGAGTTTGTTGATTCGGTCCCACTGAGATTGGAAAACTGTGTGTAACGGTTGGATTTTGTGTGGAGGCTATATATACCCCTCCACCTCCTCTTCATTCGTGGAGAGAGCCATCAGAACACATACACAATTCCATTCCTACCATATGAATCTTGATCTCTAGCCTTCCCCAAGTTGCTTTCCACTCAAATTTTCTTTCCACAAAATTAAAATCCTATGAGAGAGAGTTGAGTGTTGGGGAGACTATCATTTGAAGCACAAGAGCAAGGAGTTCATCATCAACACACCATTTGTTACTTCTTGGAGAGTGGTGTCTCCTAGATTGGCTAGGTGTCACTTGGGAGCCTCCGACAAGATTGTGGAGTTGAAATAAGGAGTTTGTAAGGGCAAGGAGATCGCCTACTTCGTGAAGATCTACCGCTAGTGAGGCAAGTCCTTCGTGGGCGATGGCCATGGTGGGATAGACAAGGTTGCTTCTTCGTGGACCCTTCGTGGGTGGTTGCTTCTTCGTGGACCCTTCGTGGGTGGAGCCCTCCGTGGACTCGCGCAACCATTACCCTTCGTGGGTGGAGCCCTCCGTGGACTTGCGCAACCGTTACCCTTCGTGGGTTGAAGTCTCCATCAACGTGGATGTAGGATAGCACCACCTATCCGAACCACGGGAAAAACATCCGTGTCTCCAATTGCGTTTGAATTCTCCAAACCCTTCCCTTTACATTCTTGCAAGTTGCATGCTTTACTTTCCGCTGCCAATATACTCTTTGCATGCTTGCTTGAATTGTGTGATGATTGCTTGACTTGTCCTACAATAGCTAAAATCTGCCAAGAACTAAAATTGGGAAAAGGTTAAGTTTTTATTTGGTCAAGTAGTCTAATCACCACCCTTCTAGACATACTTTCGATCCTACAAGTGGTATCAGAGCTTTGGTCTCCATTTGCTTTGATCTCCATAGCTTTTGGTGGTCATAGCCTTGGTTTCACAACCTAGGAGAGTATGGCGTCTAGCGAGGGAAATTATCACCGTAGAGGTCCTTACTTTGATGGTACTAATTTTGCTAGTTGGAAGCATAAAATGAAAATGCATATTCTTGGACATAACCCCGCCGTTTGGGCTATTGTGTGTGTTGGTTTGCAAGGTGACTTCTTTGATGGGAAAGAACCAAACCGTGAAGCTACCGCGGATGAGTTGAAGATGTTGCAATACAATGCTCAAGCTTGTGATATTCTCTTCAACGGATTGTGCCCCGAAGAATTCAACAAAATCAGCCGTCTTGAGAATGCAAAGGAAATTTGGGACACTTTGATTGATATGCACGAAGGTACCGACTCCGTCAAGGAATCCAAGTTGGATGTGCTTCAAAGTCAACTTGACAAGTTCAAAATGAAGGATGGTGAAGGTGTCGCTGAAATGTACTCTAGGCTTGCTCTCATCACAAATGAGATTTCCGGCTTAGGAAGTGAAGAGATGACCGATAGATTCATCATCAAGAAGATTCTAAGAGCCTTGGATGGAAAATATGATACCATGTGCACATTGATCCAAATGATGCCCAATTACAAAGATCTCAAGCCAACGGAGGTGATTGGAAGAATTGTTGCTCATGAGATGTCACTTAAGGATAAAGAGGAACTTCACAACAAATCAAGTGGTGCCTACAAAGCCTCATTGAAGCCCCTACATCATCAAGTGAGAAACAAAACTTCAATGAAGAATTGAGCCTAATGGTGAAGAACTTCAACAAGTTCTACAAGAGTAGAAGCAAAGATAGAAGCTTCAAGTCAAGGTCCTACAATGACAAAAGATCTTCTAGTCGAGAGCAAAACTGCTACAGTTGTGGAAGACCCGGACACTATTCCAATGAGTGTACGGCTCCCTACAAGAGAAGAGAAGATTCTCCAAAAAGAAGAAGCAAAGAATCACCACCAAGAGAGAGAAGGAGTAGAGATGATCGTTATGAACGAAGATACTCACGGAGAAGCAAGGATTAGGAAAGGAAGGAAAAATTATCAAGGAGCTACACAAAACGAAGACATCAAGCTCATGTTGGTGAATGGGTATCCGGCTCTGACTCCGACAGCCACTCCGAGAGAAGTTATCACTCCGACTCCGAAGATACTCAAGATGAAGGTGTTGCCGGTCTAGCACTTGTGTCAACCAACTCCTACGACATATTTGACTCACCAAATGAAGGAATTGGAAGATGCTTCATGGCCAAAGGTCCTAAGGTAACACACCCCGAGTATGTTGATTTCAATAGTGATGAAGATGACTTGTTAGGTGATGATTTGCTTGTTGACAACTCTAGTGATGAATACTATGATGACACGTCAATTAATCATGCTAATCAAGATAAAACGAATGACAATGATAAGGAGAAGATTGAGGCTCTAACTAAAGAACTAAACACTCTTAAGTTAGCTCATGAAACTATCTTCGAAGATCATCGAGAACTTTTAAGAGCTCATGAGAAATTACGCTTTGAAAAGCTCAATCTTGAGCAAGAGCATGAGTTCTTAAAAGCAATCAATGATGATCTCCGCAAGAAAAGTTCTTCTTACATTGCCAAGCGTTTACTCTTATCCACTTACATGCCTCAAGTCAAGTCTAGTAACAAGAACAAGAAAGATTCTTCCTCTAGCAGTAACAATGATCATGCTAAATCCAATATTGTTGCTTCTAGTAGTTCTCTTGATTCCACTAATGATTCTCTTAGCCAAGTTACACTTGAGCAAGAAAATAGCTTATTGAAGGGAATTATAGAGAAAGGAGTGTACAAAAGCCTTGCCAGGAGTAAGCAATTCGAGGAAATTATGCGCAAGCA
The DNA here is from genome assembly GCF_003073215.2 of Triticum urartu. Classification (NCBI taxonomy): domain Eukaryota; kingdom Viridiplantae; phylum Streptophyta; class Magnoliopsida; order Poales; family Poaceae; genus Triticum; species Triticum urartu. Next base: position 229,298,260 of record NC_053026.1, read on the forward strand.
AGGAATGCACCGGAAGAATCAAGGTGTTGGTTTTGAACGAAAGTTCAATGCAAATGGAGTTGAGTGGGAAGAAGATCAATACCCCAAGACAAAGTTTGTTCCTCAACAAGAGAAGTATGATACTTCTTTCAAGGGGACACAAGCTCAAGATGATCTTCCACCACAAGACTACAAGCAAAAAGGCAAGGACAAGCTTCAAGAGGAAATTGATGCATTTGAAGAAGCTCCTAAGACCTTAGTCAAGTGGATTCCCAAGACTACTTCAAGTTCCACTTCATCAAGTACGACTACAACTCCAAGGATTCCCATCAAGATGGTGTGGATCCAAAAGAAGAAGAACTAGAGAGTTCTTGAGGGTGACTCCGCCAACATACTTCACTCTTATCATTTTGGCAAGAACAAGTGCAATCAACTTCCACATCTTGCACTAGTTCAAGGAGTCACAAACCCTCTTGTTGGTAAGACAATGGACAAGGTAACCTAAAAGTTTTCATGGACATCATCTTGTGTGTGCATCACTCTATGTCTATGGATATCCTTGCTTGTTCCTTGTGGGACTAACCCATGTAGGTATTGAAAGTGCAATTCACTCAAATGGATAGATCCAAGTGATCTACATCAACATTGAGCATCCACATCTTCAACATCTACATGAAGTCATCATCGACAAAACCCGAGGTTAGTTCATCCCTCTAAGGGGGGATATCACATCTAGGGGGAGCTTTACTCTAAGACTTGAGCTAAAGCAACTCTAAAGATGTGAACACAACAATGCTTTATTTAAAAGTGGTAACCCCACTTGAGCTTAAACGATGAGTATGACCTATGATCAAGTGTTCTCACTTGACTCCTAAGTCAATATACTCATATATAGATGACCTTGTCATCGCAAATTGCTTGATAGATGCTAGAATTGGTTGTGCATGCCTTGTCACATATTTCATTTGCCATCTTATTGTGTGAGCATGCTGGTTGCATATTTTACTCATTCGAGGACATCCACTTGTTGTTTTGATTGTTTGGTTTTATTTCCTTTTGCCAAGTGGATGGACAAGAATGCCTAAGAACCTCCTCTAGCTATCTATGCTTTTCTCATCTCAAACTCTATTCATGCTACATCACAAAATTTGATCAAGTCAGATTCGAACCACTTTGTGTGAGGAGCGCTCGGAGTCCCCGATTCGTCATAGACTTAAACTTCCAAAACCTCTTTATGATTCTCGGTCTGACCGATACCCTACTTTCGGTCCTACCGAGATCATTAAGTTGATCTAGGTATTCGATCTCGGTGCAACCGATTTGAACCATTCGGTCACACCGAGTTGCAACAACTGTATACAGTTTTGCATCTCGGTGCCACCGAGTTGTTCCACTCGGTCACACCGACTGGGTCGGGCTATATATAGTCACGGGCAAAAATTTGGAAATTTCTCCGAACCCCTTCGCCCGGGCGATAGCCTGCTCTGCCAACTTGGTCTCCAGATCGTCTCCTCGCCGCCAGCCGCCTCCAGTCGCTGGTCTCTGTCGCCGTCAATGGAAATTCAACCCCGCCGTTGCCGCCGTAGCGAGTCTCCGCCGAACTAGGGTATGGACTCGATCTTTGTGCTATTCCCCAATCCGATTCTTAGCACATTGTGATCATCATGATTCTTGCCACGTTTGTTAAACTTCTATCTAGTCAATGAACTCGTAGATTAGGTTTAATTCGAAAATTTTAGGGTTAGGTTTCCGCCGAAACCATCTCGGACCCACCGAGTTGAAAAACTCGGTCCCACCGATTTGGCTTATGCCATTGCACAAGTGAGACTCGGTCTGACCGAGAATTACTTATCGGTGTGACCAATTTTGGAACTCTGTGAAACCCTAGCAGTCTCGGTGCCACCGAACTGTGACTCGGTCTGACCGAGTTCACTAGTTTAGGTGCCAAAACTGCTTCGGTATCACCGAGTTTAGAAATCGGTAGATCCAAGATGCTTTCAGTGGGAAACTAAAACTAAGTTTTTGAATTATTCTTTTGCAAAAATCTCTGCATTTTGTGATGCTCATCCACTCTACCTCATCTATAAACTATTCACAGGGTCAGTACTCAGCTTGTTCATCATGTCAGACCAAAGTGATAGCCAGAACATGTCAGAAGAGCAAGTGCAGATGAGTGAGGGCACTAGTCCCTCAAGTTCTTCAGATGATGGCAGCAGAGGTACTCCTAGCAATCTGCCTAAAGTTGCCACCAGACAGAGGAAGAAGAGAACCTCAGACTCAGAAGATGAGGATTATGTGGCAGAAGAGGAAGCAACTTCAAAGAGAGTAGTGCTCGAGAAGGAACATGGCTCAGCTCAAGGCACAAAGCCAGGATTGAAAATCAAAAGGCCAGCAGGTAAGCAACCTATTCCAAAAGCCAGAGCCTCTGAAAAGCCTGCAACCATAGAGCCAGTTGTTGCTGAAGGAAAAAAAGGAAGGAAAGGGTCAAGAAGACCATAGCCAGAGTGCTTGGAAAGGCTTCCATCATGGAAGAAGAGGAAGAAGAAGAGGTTGTTGCACCAGCACCTAAGGCACCCAAGCTAATGGGTGATGCTATCAAATCAGGGGCTACTGCATCTAAGCCCAAGGAAGCACCCAAGGCTGCATCAAAGGTTAAGACAGCTCCAAAGAGAAATACGAGGAGCATACCTGCAACTGAAAATAACAAGGCCCCAGTGCCTGAAGCTGCTGAAGAAGATGATGAAGAGCATGTTCTGAGAAAGCTCAAGCCCAAGATCCCAGACCACAATGATGCTCAACCTGTGGCTGAGGACATGAAGCTCAGAAGAGACTCAGGGCTGAGGAAGTGGAGAGAAGCAGATCTGTATGCTTCAAGGAGAAGAACTGCTATTGATTACAGGTTTCACACTAAGGAACAGCAGGACTTCTATGAGACAGTTTTGTTGGACAAGAAGCCCATAGTTTGTGAGATGAGATGGGTTGATTGGGAGTACATCAAGGACAATGAAGAGCACTACCCTGGAGTGCAGGACAGCTTCAAGGCATGTGGAGTAGAGGACTTTGTTGGGCAGAAGCTCATAAAGTGGAATGAGGAGCTTATCATGCAGTTCTACTCCACAGCATATTTTTATCCAGATGGTAGGATAACATGGATGTCTGAAGGTATGAGGTACCAATCTACAGTTGCTGAATGGGCTCAGCTGATTAATGCCCCAGAAGAGCAGGAAGATGACTTGGATGTATATGCCAAGAAGAAGATGGATCATAACTCAATGTCAAACATGTACAAGGAAATTCCAAATGAAGCACTTGACACTTTCAAGTTTGGCTCAGTACACTATCTTCTGTCAGGGCTGCCAACCATCAATTGGATACTGAGGCACACCTTGTTGCCCAAGTCAGGTGATCACAAGATGATCAGAGGCCATGCGATCAATTTGCTTCATATCTTTGATGTGCCACAGAAGGTCAAGGTGATGAGCCTCATGGTAGAGACCATCAAGAGGATTGCAGCAGACCAGAAGAGGAGCTGTGGATATGCCCCACAGATTCAGGAGCTCATCAACTCTAAGATGGGCACGGGCATATACTTATTGGACAAGGAACACCTGCCCATCCGTCCAGATTTTGAAGATAATCAAGTTGCCATGAATGAGAATGAACCATCATCTGCACAAGCACAAGCAAAGAAGGAGAAGGCAAGGAAGGAGAAAGCTGCCAAGATGCCAACTCAAGAGGAGGCATCTGAGTATTTCTTGAAAACCAAACAAGAGCAGCTTGGTTACTTGATTGCATCCACCCTGCGGATTGAGCAAGGACTAGCCACCCTAACTCAGAACCAGGCAAGCTTAGAGAGGATCATGGAACAAAAGTTCTATGACTTGAATGTCAAAGTGACAGAGATTCATACTGCAGTTGAGCAACTTCAAGATGACATGCAGGAGAGGAGAGGCAAGACTACACCTGATGCATTTGCCAGAGTGCCAAGAGCTCAGAGATCACATGCAGTGCCAGTTGCTGACACCAGAGCCACCACTTCTGCACCAGCTACAGCTTCAGTTCCACCAGCTCCAGCATCTACTTCAGCCTCGACTCCGACCATGTCTACAGAAGGCTTCGTCCTTGGAGTGCTCCGGACTCCACCACCACCTGAAGATCAAGCCTGAGTGTCGACTTAGCACTATGCATTTTCTAGGAACTTTTTGGTAACTTGTTGCCAAAGGGGGAGAAAATGTATAGATCATAGGCTTCGAGAGAGAGTGTTGCTTTTATTCTCTCTTGTTTTATTTGGTGGTTTTTCGAACTTTGTTTGCTTTTGTTTGAGATACTATGTCATTGCTCGTGAGACATTGATGATCATGTGTTTGATCATAAGCTACACTTAATGTTTGCTTAATATTATCATCTTATCTATCTTATGTGATCATTCACTATTCTTGGTGATGAGTGCATGTATTTCATTCTTATCATTTTAAGCGCTCCACCAAGATGTATGTGACATGGAAGAGTCATGACTCTAACTCTTTGTGCATTTGCAGTCCAAAGCAAATTTTAAATATGCACAAATTTAGGGGGAGCTCTTACTTGTCACATACTTCTCAAAGCGACGATATATTTCATGCTTATTATCATTTGTCGAAGCTTTGATCTATATGTTGTCATCAATTACCAAAAAGGGGGAGATTGGAAGTGCAACTATCCCTAGGTGGTTTTGGTAATTCATAAGAACATATAGCTCATTGAGCTAATGCTATTCCAAGATGACTATTTCAGGAAAGCTCAATGATTGGCATGGTATGGATGTGAAAGTGGAACCCTCAAAATGCTAAGGACAAAGGATTGGCTCAAGCTCAAAAGCTCAAGACTCTTCATTTTATATTTTAGTGATCCAAGATCACATTGAGTATTTAGGAAAAGCCAATACTATCAAGGAGGGATGAGGTGTTGCTTAATGAGCCTCTTGCTTCATGTGCTTAGTGATATGCTCCAAAATCCTCAGCTACTTTCCCATATCCACATTTGACCTAAACCCAAAGCCAAACTCGGTCCTACCGATTCTTTCAACCCGGCGCCACCGAGTTTCACTTGTCATAGCCATTGCCAAACCCTAAGCAAATCGGTTCTACCGATAGGGATCTCGGTCTCACTGAGATGGGATTGCAAACTCTCTGTTTCCCTTTCGTAACCTTTCGGTCTGACCGAAAGAGCGGATCGGTCCCACCGAGATTGCAATGTAAATTCAATGTTTCCTTTTTGTAACTTTTCGGTCTCACCGAAAGAGCAAATCGGTCCCACCGAGTTTGCCTGACCAACTCTCTGGTTAGCTAATTACCAAAATCGGTCTCACCGAGTTTGTGTAATCGGTCTCACCGAGATTACGTTATGCCCAAACCCTAACCATATCGGTCCTACCGAGTTGCATGTCAGTCCCACCGAAAATGTCTAACGGTCACTAGGTTTACCTTTTCGGTCCGACCGAGTTTGTTGATTCGGTCCCACCGAGATTGGAAAACTGTGTGTAACGGTTGGATTTTGTGTGGAGGCTATATATACCCCTCCACCTCCTCTTCATTCGTGGAGAGAGCCATCAGAACACATACACAATTCCAACTCATATGTTCTGAGAGAGAACCACCTACTCATGTGTTGAGACCAAGATATTCCATTCCTACCATATGAATCTTGATCTCTAGCCTTCCCCAAGTTGCTTTCCACTCAAATCTTCTTTCCACAAAATTCAAATCCTGTGAGAGAGAGTTGAGTGTTGGGGAGACTATCATTTGAAGCACAAGAGCAAGGAGTTCATCATCGACACACCATTTGTTACTTCTTGGAGAGTGGTGTCTCCTAGATTGGCTAGGTGTCACTTGGGAGCCTCTGACAAGATTGTGGAGTTGAAACAAGGAGTTTGTAAGGGCAAGGAGATCGCCTACTTCGTGAAGATCTACCGCTAGTGAGGCAAGTCCTTCGTGGGCGATGGCCATGGTGGGATAGACAAGGTTGCTTCTTCGTGGACCCTTCGTGGGTGGTTGCTTCTTCGTGGACCCTTCGTGGGTGGAGCCCTCCGTGGACTCGCTCAACCATTACCCTTCGTGGGTGGAGCCCTCCGTGGACTCACGCAACCATTACCCTTCGTGGGTTGAAGTCTCCATCAACGTGGATGTAGGATAGCACCACCTATCCGAACCACAGGAAAAACATCCGTGTCTCCAATTGCGTTTGAATTCTCCAAACCCTTCCCTTTACATTCTTGCAAGTTTCATGCTTTACTTTCCGCTGCCAATATACTCTTTGCATGCTTGCTTGAATTGTGTGATGATTGCTTGACTTGTCCTACAATAGCTAAAATCTACCAGGAACTAAAATTGGGAAAAGGTTAAGTTTTTATTTGGTCAAGTAGTCTAATCACCCCCCCCTCTAGACATACTTTCGATCCTACATTAATGCTTGTCACTAGGGCCCGAGTGCCATGATTTCAAATCTGAACCTATTATGTTTTCATGAATATATGTGAGTTCTTGATCCTATCTTGCAAGTCTATAGTCACCTATTATGTGTTATGATCCGTTAACCCCGAAGTGACAATAATCGGGATACTTACCGGTGATGACCGTAGTTTGAGGAGTTCAGGTATTCACTATGTGTTAATGCTTTGGTCCGGTACTCTATTAAAAGGAGGCCTTAATATCCCTTAGTTTCCAAAAGGACCCCGCTGCCACGGGAGGGTAGGACAAAAGATGTCATGCAAGTTCTTTTCTGTAAGCACGTATGACTATATTCGGAATACATGCCTACATTACATTGATGAACTGGAGCTAGTTCTGTGTCACCCTATGTTGTAACTGTTGCATGATTGATCGCATCCGACATAATTATCCATCACTGATCCATTGCCTATGAGATTTTCATATATTGACCTTCTCTTATTTACTTTTCCGTTGCTACTGTTACAATCACTATAAAACCAAAACTGCTACTGTTACTTTTGCTACCATTACCACTACTATCATATTACTTTGCTACTAAATACTTTGCTGCAGATATTAAGTTTCTAGGTGTGGTTGAATTGACAACTCAACTGCTAATACTTGAGAATATTCTTTGGCTCCCCTTGTGTCGAATCAATAAATTTGGGTTGAATACTCTACCCTCAAAAATTGTTGTGATCCCCTATACTTGTGGGTTATCAAGACTATTTTCTGGCGGCGTTGCCGGGGAGCATAGCTCTATTCTTTGAGTCACTTGGGATTTATATCTGTTTATCACTATGAAGAACTTGAAAGATCAAAGAACCAAGATTTTTCCCTCAACTATGAGTGGAGGTAAGGAATTGCCATCTAGCTCTACACTTGATTCACCTTCTGTTTTGAGTAAACTTGCGAAACCTACTCCTGCTATTCATTCTGATATGTCGCATGTTATTGATGATGCCACTTCTGCTTTGCATGATACTTATGATGAAACTACTTCTATGCTTGATAATACTGTGCCACCAGATGAATTTCTTGATTAACAACTTGCTAGCGTTACAGAGAATGAAATTATTGAATCTGATAATATTGATGAAAGTGATGATGAAGATTCTCCTCCTAGATATGAATTGCCTGTTGTGCCTAAGGGTTATGTTATGGATGAACAAACTGCTAGAGACTTCTTAGCTTGCAATGATAGATCCGGTCATAAGAAATTATTAGCTAAGCATAAAGAAAAGTCTTTGAATGCTACAATGAAATATGACACTGCTTTTGCTACTTCACCTATCTTTATTACTGATAAGGATTATGATTTTTCTGTCTATCCTGAGTTAATTACTTTGGTTGAATCTGATCCTTTCTATGGCTATGAATCTGAAACTGTTGTGGCACATCTTACTAAATCAAATGATATAGCCACCCTATTTACTCATGATGAGAAAACTCGCTATTACTCCGTTCTCATAAAAGGGTGATGCTAAAACATGGTTTAATTCTCTTGATCCTGGCTGTGTGCGTAGTTTCCAGGATATGATTTATTACTTCTCTGCTAAATTTCCCCGCTCATAAGAAACAAGCTTCCTTAAGGGAAATATATAATTTTGTGCAAATTGAAGAAGAGAGTCTCCCACAAGCTTGGGGAGGCTTCTCCGATTGCTTAATGCTTTGCCTGATCATCCTCTCAAGAAAAATGAAATACTTGATATCTTTTATAATGGACTAACCAATGCTTCCAGATACTACCTGGATAGTTGTGTTGGTTATGTTTTCAGGGAAAGAACTGTTGATCAAGCTGAGTTGCTATTGAATAATATGTTGAGTAATGAAAATGATTGGACACTTCCTGATCCACCTCCTAAGCCAACTCCGAAGAAAAGGGGTGTTCTATTTCTCAGTCCTGAAGATATGCAAGAGGCAAAGAAATCTATGAAAGAAAAACGTATTAAAGCTGAAGATGTTAAGAATTTAGCACCTATTGAAGAAATACATGGTCTTGATAACCCGACACAGGTAGTAAAGGTAAATTCTCTCTATAGATTTGATGGAGGTGATGTTCCTCGTTATAAGTCTGCTAGCCAATGCTTAGATGAGTTTGATAATTTTGTTGTTAAACAAGAAAACTTCGATGCTTATGTTGGTAGACAATTGAAACGTAATGTTGATATGCTTGAACACTTGAGTGATTATATGGCTAGTGTTAAAGGTGAACTTAAACTTATTAGTAAACATGCTTCTATATGGTTACCACTCAAGTAGAACAAGTACATAAGGCTCAGAATGATTTGCTCAACGAATTAAATAATAAGAAAAATTATAATGTTGTTAGAGTTATGACTAGAGGGGGTAAAATGACTTAGGAACATTTGTATCCTGAGGGCTATGCCAAGAGAATTGAGCAAGATTCCCAAAGAACTAATATTGATGCACCTAGTTCTTCTAAGAAGAAGAAGAAAAAGAAAAATGATACGACTTTGCATGCTTCTAGTGTACCTGTTGTTGACACACCTGAGAGTCCCAATGATATTTCTATTTCTGATGCTGAAACACAATCTGGTAATGAACATGAACCTAGTGATAATGTTAATAATGATGTTCATGATGATGCTCAACCTAGCAATGATAATGATGTAGAGATTGAACCTGCTGTCGATCTTGATAACCTACAATGAAAGAATCAACGTTATGATAAGAGAGACTTTGTTGCTAGGAAGGACGGTAAAGAAAGAGAACGATGGGTGCAGAAACCCATGCCTTTTCCTCCTGAACCATCCAAGAAAAAGGATGATGAGGATTTTGAGCGCTTTGCTGAAATGATTAGACCTATCTTTTTGCGTATGCGTTCGACTGATATGCTTAAATTGAATCCTTATGCTAAATACATGAAGGATATTGTTACTAATAAAAGAAAGATACCGAAAGCTGAAATTTCGACCATGCTTGCTAATTATACTTTTAAGGGTGGAATACCAAAGAAACTTGGAGATCCAGGAGTACCAACTATACCATGCTCCATTAAAAGAAACTATGTTAAAACTGCTTTATGTGATCTTGGAGCCGGTGTTAGTGTTATGCCTCTCTCTTTATATCGTAGACTTTATTTGAATAAGTTGACACCTACTGAAATAAGTTTGCAAATGGCCGATAAATCAACTGCTATACATGTCGGTATTTGTGAGGATGTGCCTGTTGTGGTCGCAAACGTTACTATTTTAATGGACTCTGTTATTCTTGATATTCCCGAGGACGATAGTATGTCGATTATCCTTGGTAGACCCTTTTTGAATACTGCAGGGGCTGTTATTGATTGCAACAAAGGCAATGCCAATTTTCATGTTAACGGTAATGAGCATATGGTACACTTTCCGAGGACACAACCTCAAGTCCACAGTATCAATTCTATTGGAAAATTTTCAACAATTACTATTGGAGGTTTTGAATTTCCTCTTCCTACTGTCAAGAAGAAATATGATATTCTTATTGTTGGGGACATGCATAGCCCCGTTGAGGTAACCTAGTGTTATTCGAAATATCTCCGGTTTCATGTGATTCAGAATGAGTTTGTTAACAAGACCGGATCAACCTTGTTAGTGGATTCCTTTTGATGAGCATCAGATGGATGAATTTAGAAAGCACAATTCTTTGTACTCTCTTTTTACTTTCTGTTATTTATATTAAATAAAGCAAAAATAGTATTTTCTGTCTGTTTTCTGAATTATCCATGCAATAAAAAATACCCCGAAAATAAAAGTTCTCCAAATGCCCTGAAAATTTAATAGGATTTTTTTAGAATATTTGAGAATATCTGGCACTAAGAACACACCAGGGGGACCCACCACGTGCCCACGAGGGTGGAGGGTGCCCCCACCCCCTGGGCGCGCCCCCTGCCTCATGGACTCCACATGGGTCCCCTCCACTTATTCTTGCACCCAAACACTTCGTCTTGCTCCAGAAAAAAATCATCCACCAGCTCAAACCCGAGTTCTAGCTCATCTTGCTGCCATTTTCGATCTCGTTGCTCAAAGCTCCATTCACAAAACTGCTTTGGGGGATTGTTCTTTGGTATGTGACTCCTCCAATGGTCCAATTAGTTTTTGTTCTAGTGCTTTATTTATTGCAAATTTTTGCTGCTTAGGTGACCCTGTTATTGAGCTTGCATGTCAAATTTATGTGGTCAAAAGTAGTTTTAATGCATGATATAGCCTCTACGCACTTGTAGGAGTAGTTGCTATCAATCTTGTTGAGCTTGGTTCACTTTTATTTTGAGTTACTAAAAATTTCAGAAATTTTTCAGAGGAAGAAATGTGTTTAGGAAAATGTACCAAGGTGGTTTCTCAAGGAAGCAAGGACCCAGGCCCGCAATACGCAAGCCAGACAATGAACTACCAAGGGAGGCTCAAGTGCGGCCTTGTGAATGGCCGTCAGAGGATTTCATGGTTCGGGCAGGAATCAAGGAAGAATTTGACGCATATGTGTGTAACGCTGATCTGGAGAGCTTCGAGGCAGATAATTGCCGGCAATACCTCTACTTAACTGATTCATTTGTGAGAAGGTCTAAGTTTACATCCTCGCGCAATTCTCACACTGTCCTATTTGATCTTTATGACAAATCTTATACTATGGACTTAGAAGATTTTAATACTGCTTGTAAACTCCCGCAGTGGGGTAGTGCTAGTGAGCCTCGCAAATCTGAATATAAAGACTTTCATGCTAGTATAACTATGGGGGAATCTAGGGAAATCACGCAAGCTACCATAGGGAGCATTCATTTTCCTGCCATACACTAGTTTGCTCTCTTCATAGGTAGATGCATTAACGGTAAGGACAAGGCATGTCACATGTGCGTTCCCGATCTTAGTGTTCTCAAGAGTGTTGTATTAGGAGATAGACAATATAATTTGGGGGACATTGTTGCACGTAGGTTGCATAATAATAGTATTAATGGAGATTTATTTGGTGGAATTTATGCAACCCGTTTAGCTGATTTTCTTGAGATACCCATACGTGGAGATGATATTGAGTTGCCTCCTGCTTATTTAGATTATAATGCTATGGTTCGTCTTCAATTTGTTGAGAGGAACGATCAGTCCCTCCAGTAACGACTGATCTTTGACAGATGGCGCACCATCCAAGTTGCTCTCCCTACTCCTGCTTTCTTTGATTTTTAGACAAAAGGGAGATATGTTATAACCAGGGAGGAGGCGAACGAGTACGAGAGGAGGGCGGAGGTAGCTCACCTCCAAGCTGCAGCTCATGAGGCAATTCCCACTGCATCTCAGTACGACCCCAGTTACAATTTTGATCCATCGGCATAGACCAACTTAGGCCAAAAGCCTAAGCTTGGGGGAGTACGTATTCCTCACCGACATTACATTCATGTTCACACACTCATGCCAGTTGTCGGTGCTCATACTTTTTCATTGTCTTATCCATGCTAGTTTATTTTGTTTTTGAAGCTTTCTTCTTGTGTGTTTGAAAAACCTTAAGAAAAACAAAAAAAATTAGTTGTAGCCTTTAGTTAGTTTACTTTCCATGCAAGTAATAGTAGTAGTTAAAAAGAAAACCCCAAAAGATTTCTCGTTCTTCTTTTTCTTGTTGGGAGCTTTCCCGTGTAAATAGTTTTATTTCTTTTCTTTGGGGGTCGAGGGGATAAGACCACGATGAAAATGTTGAGTGGCTCTCATATGCATAATTGTTGATCTAACAAAGAGCCCATATGTGACGCCCCAAGACCGGAGATTCAGATGCCTTCCATGTTTTCCGTGATTCGTCATGTGATTTGTTTGGTTCGTTGCTTTCATTTTTTTGCATCATGTCTTCTTGCACCTCCTCTTTAAACTCAACTAAATAAATCATATGGATCTTCGGTCCATTTAAACCGAGGGAATTCATGTGGTGATTCTCTTTACAACATATACCCCAATATTAGGGAGCTATATTAAATATTCCACTATTTTGGAATTCACCTTAACACACTTGCAAAAATCCCAATGCCTTTGTTATCACAACTCGTGGCCTCTAACTTTGCTATATATCCTTTCTCCATTTTCCGGCTCCACCAAAAATCCGAACATTTTTGGACCTTCCTAACCCTCACTTCCTATTCGAACCATTTGAATTTAAATCAAATGAGTTTGAATTTAAACTTTGAAAAATTCCCACTCCATTTTTCTTGGATCATACACATTCTTGTGAGTCCGGGAATATAACTCCCATGCCCAAATTCCATCCATACCCTCTCCTTCTATTTTTCTTCTTCTATCTATTTTCTTTTCTCTTTATGGTTAAGAGAAGAGAGTAGAGAGAGAGAGAGCCCAGCCGAACTGGGCTCAAGCGAGGCCCATCCAGCCAGCAGGCCTCTGGCCACTTCCCCTCCCCCTGGGCCGGCCTCCAAGGCCCATCTTGCTTCCCGGCCTCTAAGGCCCAGCTGCTCCCCGCTGTAAGCCTAGCCTCCCTGCGTCGATCCCCATCTCCCCCATCGATCCCTTCATCCCTCCTGTGTGTGCGCCGTCATAGAGAGACAGAGAGAGAGAGCAGTGTTGCACCCCTTATCCCGATCCATGGATCTCTTCGCCCATGCCTCCCCATAACTCTCCCTTCACGCGAGCCTCCCATGCCTCCACCGCCGAGCTCCTCCATGAAGGCGACCTCAAGCGGGAGCCATGCCAGGCTCCTCTTCCTCGCGTCGGCTCCGCCCATGGCCGAGCACCCGAGTAGCCGCAGACCGAGCCGCCTCCTGCCTCGTGCCGCCACCTCGCGCGCCGGAGCGCCGGCCGGCCAAAGCTTCACATCTCCTATCCATCCATGTCCGCAGCAGTGCCCCAACGCCTCCTCGTCCCCGCACAGCCCGTGAGGCCTCCTCTGCTTCACGCCTCCCGAGCAGCGTCCAGGAGCCCAAGCTCCATCTTCTACGCTGCGTCCGAGCGAGAGGAGCTCGCTGCTCGAGCATGCGACAAGAACCATGGTGCCTTCCCAAGCACTTCCCGTGCTTGCCTTCACTTGTCCTCATCAGCCTTCCGCGAGAGTTTTGGCATGGCCATGGACGAGACCCCCGAGCATTTTGTTGCCTCGATGCACCTCCGTTCCTGGAGTTTTGGACCATCAAGACTTATTGCCGAGACATGAAACCCTCAAGACGTTTCAAGGATCGCCAAGTACCTCTACCAACAACGGTTTTGGGATTCTCCAAGTACACCGCCAGCAAGACCTTGGATACCCGAATGAGTGCGGACCGAAAAGCCATGTATCACTATCCATCTTCGAGGATTTCACCAAGTACTGCACCGGACGCCAACTACAACGATGATCAGCGAAGATCCTAGTTGCGACATGTTCCTCTTTGACCAACGTACAACTACAGGTGCATTCCTCAAGTCCGACTACAACGTGAACGACTACCATCGACCCTCGAAAACCCCGTGGATGTCAAGGTCGTCATTGTGACCCCGAACATCTATGGAATGGGTACGACTACAAAACGTGTACAACTACTTCCACTACCGCCATCGCGAGAACGCCTACTTCCCTCTACGAACTTGATCCATTCTGATAATGCATGCTTTGAAGGTATAACCATCGAGACGATCGGCCATGGACCGATTTCTTGTGTTGTATGAGATGCCCCCTTTGTCTGCACCGTGTCCGTAGTGTCTCTCGCTTCCATGTCATCGACTCTCGGGGACCCAGAATCCGGGATCACCCCACCGTTCATCGCATGACACGCTCCCGTCACACTTTCTTTTGCACCGGCATCTCAATCGAGTTACCGGAACCGGAATGTTGGCGTGGCACCATTTCCGTTGTCGTTGTCGTGGCACCCTTTCTTTCCACCATGGTGACAAATGCTTCATATCATGTTCATGTAACTTTTTCTTAAATACTGCATAAAACTTGCACATGCCATTCGCATCATGATAATAACATTTAAATGTTTAAAATTGTTGTTGCACCAAATCCATAATTTGCACATGAGGATTTTCCAGACTTGTTGCTTGTTGTTCCAGCCTCATTTAAACTTGCCTAGATAGGTAGTTTTCATATGATTCACCCCTTGCCGTGCTAACCAACATTTAATATTGTTGAGTAGTTAAACAAGAGCGAACTAAATAATTGTTGTGGTGTTTCGTCAATATGCAACTCATTGCATTTTGAGCTCCACTTAATTTTTAGTATTGTTTGTGCACTTTGCCATGCCATGCCTCCTTTAAACCGGACATGCACCATACTTGGTTTTGCATCATGCCATGATTATGTGATGGTTGTTTACCATGTTGTTTGCTTCTTTCCGGTGTTGCTTCTTCGGTTTAGTTCCTATAACGTCACGTTTGTGAGGATTCATTCGACTTCGTCTGGTCGTCTTCTTCAGGGACTCGTTCTTCTTCCTTGCGAGATCTCAGGCAAGATGACCATACCCTCGAAATCACTTCTATCTTTGATTGCTAGTATTTCAATCTTTTTCTATGTCGCGCTACCTACCACTTGCTATATCATGCCTCCCACATTGCCTTGTCAAGCCTCTAACCCACCGTTCCTAGCAAATCATTGTTTGCCTATGTTACCGCTTTGCTCAGCCCCTCTTATAGCATTGTTAGTTGCAGGTGAAGCTGAAGTTGGTTCCATGTTTGGAACATGGATTTGTTTGGATATCACAATATCTCTTATTTATTTAATGCATCTATATACTTGGTAAAGGGTGGAAGGCTCGGCCTTATGCCTGGTGTTTTGTTCCACTCTTGCCGCCCAAGTTTCTGTCATACCTGTGTTATGTTCCTTGATTTTGCGTTCCTTACACGGTTGGCTGTTATGGGGAACCCTTGACAGTTTGCTTTGAATAAAACTCCTCCGGCAAGGCCCAACCTTGGTTTTACCATTTGCCTCACCACCACCTACTTTTCCCTTGGGAGTCGCACTCGCGAGGGTCATCTTTATTTTAACACCCCCTCGGGCCAGTGCTTCTCTAAGTGTTGGTCCGAACTAGAGTCCTTTGCAGCGCCACCTTAGGGAAACTTGAGGGCTGGTTTTAGTTGTACGGAGTGCTCATTCGGTGTTGCCCTGAGAACGAGATATGTGCAGCTCCTATCGGGATTGTCGGCACATCAGGCGGTCTTGCTGGTCTTGTTTTACCATTGTCGAAATGTCTTGTAACCGGGATTCCGAGACTGATCGGGTCTTCTCGGGAGAAGGAATATCCTTCGTTGACCGTGAGAGCTTGTGATGGGCTAAGTTGGGACACCCCTGCAGGGTTTGAACTTTCGAAAGTCGTGCTCGCGGTTATGGGCCGATGGGAATTTGTTAATGTCGGGTTGTAGAGAACGGGACACTTAACTTAATTAAAATGAATCAACCGCGTGTGTAGCCGTGATGGTCTCTTTCCGGTGGAGTCCGGGAAGTGAACACGGTTCTTGTGTTATGCTTGAACGTAAGTAGTTTCAGGATCACTTTAGGATCACTTCTAGCTTCTCGACCGTTGTGTTTCTTCTCTTCTCGCTCTTATTTGCGTATGTTAGCCACCATATATGCTTACTGCTTGCTGCAGCTCCACCTCATTACCCTATCCTACCCATAAGCTTAAATAGTCTTGATCTCGCGGGTGTGAGATTGCTGAGTCCCCATGGCTCACAGATACTTCCAAACAGTTGCAGGTGCCGATGATACTAGTGCAGATGACGCAACCCCGCTCAAGTGGGAGCTTGATGAAGCTCGTGTACGTTGTGTTGTTTCGTTTACAACTGATCAGTAGTGGAGCCCAGTTGGGACGATCGGGGATCTACAATTTGGGGTTGTCTTCTTTTATTTTGGTTCCATAGCCAGACCTTTTTTGTTATTTGGATGATGTATGTTTAACTTGTATTTGTGTGAAGTGGCGATTGTAAGCCAACTCTTTATCCCTTTCTTATTTAGTACATGGGATGTGCGAAGATTACCCCTCTTGCGACAAGCCTACCATGCGGCTATGCCTCTAAGTCGTGCCCCGACACGTGGGAGATATAGTCGCATTGTGGGTGTTACAAGTTGGTAATCAGAGCCATCCCCGACATAGGAGCCCCCTGCTTGATCGAATCACTGACGTTGTTTAGTCTAGAGCAAAATGTTTTGAGTCTTAGGATTATATATATCGGAGAGTAGGATTCTTTTTACTCCTCGGTCCCTTTGTTGCTCTGGTGAGGCCTCCTGACGTAGAAGTTTTGACTCTTCTCTCCTCAAATTTCATGAATATTTTTTTAGGATCACGCGGGTATCTCGGAATCGTTCTGATAGTCTTGTGACGAGAGCATTGTTCTTGGTGCCTCCTGACATTTAGGGGTTGTGGCAGTGTCCCGGGGAGTTGAGCTCCGAGGTGTTGTCGTCACAATTTTATCGTTGCAGTTCTGGAATACCTGAGTTCACCGACATCGAAAATCTCTTTTATGCAGTTGTTGGTGAGATAAACTCGACGCCACCCAGTACTGGGGCGGGAGTTCGGGAGTATTGCCATAACTCATATAACGGATGCTTTTCGAAGGTTGAGGTACACGATTTCCGAAGGTTTCTTGGTTATGTGTTGAAGGATGGATACAACTGGATGTAGGAATTGTTAGTTTGGGTGAGATATTATGCTTCCCCTGTATCCCCAACACCTGATTGCATATCCAGAAAGTTTTAGGAGTTTATAAGTGGGAATTCAAGTACATCATAGGATATCTTTCCAACAGACACATGATACGATATGGATCGATCATATGTTTGTTTCCGGCTTATTCCGCAAGCCAATCCTTTGTTTTGTTTTGAGTTGTGGTATTCGAGTTGCTTCAATATGAAGTGTTGATTCCATACCTTTCCTAAGCAGTGTTGTCATATTCCTATGTGAATACTAATCCTTCTTGATCTTCGAGTTTGCCATCTCAATTTCTTCTGAACCGGTGTGTCTCTCTTCAAGTGTATCCGATCATTTCAACATCCGCAAGATCAATTCTAAGTTTTTCTCAACGGTGTTTGTTTCATCTGTCCCAAGTTGCCTTTGTTTTCCCGCTCTCCCACCCTTTTTCTTCAAGGATCCAGAATCCTTAATCAAGTATTCTTTTATTGATGGGAAGCCTCTCCATTCTTTCCATCAATGTTCTTATTCGGTGATTCTCAGGAAGATACTAACGGAGCTTCAAGTTCATCATTCTTCGGTATCTTTCTTCTCCGGTGGATGCAATTCAAGATTTTGGTGTTGATTATATCCGTTTCCTCATTTCAAATGCTTTCTCTTGCCGGGGCACCCCCCTAATCTTTCACCTCTCGTTTCCCATTTGTTCCGGAGTGCCGAAGATATCTCAGAAGATTCACGTTTCCATTCTCAATCCGTTCAAGTTATTTCGAGGTTGTTATCTAATAAAAGCCATTTAACTCAACCGGTGCAATCTATCTTTTAAATCGTTCAACGGTGTATCTTTTGAGTGGGCCCTAACCCACAGGTCTTTTCCCAGGATCTTACCCGACTCTTCTATTTTCCCGGAGTTACTCTCAAATTCTTCTCCAAGTTTGGCGTAAGAATGAATTATCATCAGTCATATGTATTTCTCCAAGATCGGTCGAATTCTTTTCATCGTTGGCTCAACCTCTTTGCTTTTGATTCTCCTGGAGTGTCTAAACAATTTGCACCAAGACCGGAGCTACAGACGCCTTCCATGTTTTCTGTGATTCGTCATGTGATTTGTTTGGTTCGTTGCTTTCATTTTTTTGCACCATGTGCATTGCATCATGTCTTCTTGCACCTCTTCTTTAAACTCAACTAAATAAATCATATGGATCTTCGGTCCATTTCAACCGAGGGAATTCATGTGGTGATTCTCTTTACAACATATTCCCCAATATTAGGGAGCTATATTAAATATTCCCCTATTTTGGAATTCACCTTAACACACTTGAAAAATCCCAATGCCTTTGTTATCACAACTCTTGGCCTCTAATTTTGCTATATATATATCCTTTCTCCATTTTCCGGAGCTCCACCAAATATCCGGACATTTTTGGACCTTCCTAACCCTCACTTCCTATTCGAACCATTTGAATTCAAATCAAATGAGTTTGAATTTAAACTTTGAAAAATGCCCACTCCATTTTTCTTGGATGATACACATTCTTGTGAGTCTGGGAATATAACTCCCATGCCCAAATTCCATCCATACCCTCTCTTTCTATTTTTCTTCTTCTATATATTTTCTTTTTTCTTTTTGGTTAAGAGAAGAGAGTAGAGAGAGAGAGAGAGAGCCCAGCCGAACTGGGCTCAAGCGAGGCCCATCCAGCTAGCAGGCCTCTGGCCACTTCCCTCTCCTTGGGCCGGCCTCCAAGGCCCATCTTGCTTCCCGGCCTCTAAGGCCCAGCCGCTCCCCGCTGTAACCCTAGCCTCCCTGCATTGATCCCCATCTCCCCCATCG
Organism: Triticum urartu; assembly: GCF_003073215.2. Taxonomy (NCBI): domain Eukaryota; kingdom Viridiplantae; phylum Streptophyta; class Magnoliopsida; order Poales; family Poaceae; genus Triticum; species Triticum urartu. The sequence continues at coordinate 229,317,110 of NC_053026.1, forward strand.
ATCCCTTCCTCCCTCTTGTGCATGCGCCGTCAGAGCAAGATAGGGAGAGAGCAATGCTGCACCCCTCGTCACTATCCATGGATCTCCTCGCCCATGCCTCCCCGTCGCTCTCCCTTCACGCAAGCCTCCCATGCCTCCGCCACGCTGGACTGTGACCACCGCCGCCGAGCTCCTCCAGGAAGGCCACCTCAAGCAGGAGCCATGCCAGGCTCCTCTTCCTCGCGCTGGCTCCGCCCATGGCCGAGCACCCGAGTAGCCGCAGACTGAGCCACCTCCCGCCTCATGCCGCCGCCTCGCCCGCTGGAGCGCCGGCCGGCCAGAGATTCCCATCTCCTATCCATCCATGTCCGCAGCAGTGCCCCAACGCCTCCTCATGCCCGCACAGCCCGTGAGGCACCGGCCTCCTCTGCTTTGCGCCTCCTGAGAAGCATCTAGGAGCCCGAGCTCCGTCTTCTATGCCGCGTCCGAGCAAGAGGAGCTCGCTTCTCGAGCATGCGACAAGAACCATGGCGCCTTCCCGACCACTTCCCGTCCATGCCTTCACTCGTCCTCATCAGCCATCCACGAGAGTTTTGGCATGGACATGGCCGAGACCCCCAAGCATTTTGTTGCCTCGGTGCACCTTCGTTCCTGGAGTTTTGGACAGTCAAGACTTTAACAAGAGCAATTGGAAATGAAGCTATGGATGGCAAGTGTATGTAGCTATCCATAGGGATTTATCGGTGGTAGGGAATTGCAACAGCAAAGGACACAAGGGTCTCGGGAAAACAATGAAGAGTATCTTCAAAGTCTTCGGGTGATGCAGACGATCATCTGGAATGAAGGGCTCTCCGAGGGAAGTAGTTGCGAGAACCTAGAGTTAGAGTCAGTAAAATCCTTCAACCCGAATAGAAGAGATATCAGAATCCCAGAGTAAGGGCGAGGAATAAAAAGATTCTAATACCACCCAATGGTGACGTGGGCCCATAAGACACACAACCATGTTAGTAAGACAGTTGTGGCCGACTAGACTCAACTTCAGCCAAGGAGTTGGAAAGGGGGATCCTACAGGCAGTCGGCTCCGATACCAACTTGTGACGCCCCTGATTCAATCGTACACTAATCATACACGCAAATGTGTACGATCAAGATTAGGGACTCACGGGAAGATATCACAACACAACTCTAGACACAAATTTAAAATAATACAAGCTTTATATTACAAGCCAGGGGCCTCGAGTGCTCGAATACATTAGCTCGAATACAAACGAGTCAGCGGAAGCAACAATATCTGAGTACAAACATAAGTTAGACAAATTTGCCTTAAGAAGGCTAGCACAAAAGCAACAACGATCGAAAAGGCAAGGCCTCCTGCCTGGGAGCCTCTTAACTACTCCTGGTCGTCGGCGGCCTCCACGTAGTAGTAGGCACCCTCGGTGTAGTAGTAATCATCGGTGGTGTCGTCTGGCTCCTGAGCTCCACCATCTGGTTGCAACATCCATAAATAATGGAAAAAGGGGGAAAAGAGGGAGCAAAGCGTAACACCCACAATGCGGCTATATATCCCACGTGTCGGGGCCTGACTTAGGGGCATAACCGCATGGTAGTTTTGTCTCAAGAGGGGTAATCTTCACATAATCCCATGTACTGAATAAGAAAGGGATAAAGAGTTGGCTTAGAATTGCCACTTCACACAATACATAAATAATTCATACATCATCCAAATACACTCATAGACCGACTAAGGTCAAATCCGAATAAAAAGGAAGATAAACCCCAAATGCTAGATCCCCGATCGTTCCAACTGGGCTCCACTACTGATCATCAGGAAACGAAACATAGTAATGACCCAGATCCTCGTCGAACTCCCACTTGAGTTTGGTAGCATCACCTACACTGGTATCCTCGGCACCTGCAACTGTTTGGAAGTATCCGTGAGTCACAAGGACTCAGCAATCTCACACCCACGAGATCAAGATTATTTAAGCTTATGGGTAGGAAAGGGTAGTGAGGTGGAGCTGCAGCAAGCACTAAGGATATATGGTGGCTAACATAAGCAAATAAGAGCGATAAGATAAGCAGTGCAACAGTCGAGAAGCTAGGAGTGATCAAGAAGTGATCCTAAAAACTACTTACGTTCAAGCATAACACAAGACCGTGTTCACTTCCCGGACTCCGCCGAAAGAGACCATCACGGCTACACACGCTGTTGATGCATTTTAATTAAGTCAAGTGTCAAGTTCTCTACAACCGGATATTAACAAATTCCCATCTGCCACATAACCGTGGGCACGGCTCTCGAAAGTTTATACCCTGAAGTGGTGTCCCAACTTAGCCCATCACAAGCCCTCACGGTCAACGAAGGATATTCCTTCTCCCGGAAAAACTTGATCAGTCTCGGAATCCCGGTTATAAGACATTTCGACAATGGTAAAACAAGACCAGCAAGACCACCCGACTGTGCCAACAAATCCCGATAGGAGCTGCACATATCTCGTTCTCAAGGCACACCGGATAAGCTAAGCGTACAGGTTCCAACATAACCCATGTTGCCAAGGGACGGTCCCACATGGTGCTCTAGTTTGTACCAACACTCAGAGGAGCATTGGCCCGGGGGTTTAAAATAAAGATGACCCTCGGGCTCGCGAAAACCCAAGGGAAAAGCCTTAGGTGAGGCAAATGTAAAACCATGGTTGGGCCTTGCTGGAGGAGTTTTATTCAAAGCGAACTGTTACGGGGTTCCCATAACACCCAACCGCGTAAGGAACGCAAAATCGAGGAACATAACACCGGTGTGACGGAAACTAGGGCAACAAGAGTGGAACAAAACACCAGGCAAAAGGCCAAGCCTTCCATCCTTTACCAAGTATATAGATGTGTTAAATTAAATAAGAGATATTGTGATATCCCAACATATCCATGTTCCAACATGGAACAAACTTCAACTTCACCTGCAACAAGTAACGCTATAAGAGGGGATGAGCAAAAGCGGTAACATGGGGTTAGAGGCTTGACATGGCAATATGGGAGGCATGATATAGCAAGTGGTAGGTAGCGCGACATAGCGATAGAACGAACAACTAGCAAAGCAAAGATAGGAGTGATTTCGAGGGTATGGTCATCTTGCCTGCAAGGTTCTCAGAGTTGTCAAAAGCTTGATCCTCGTTAACGTACTCAATAGGTTCCTCGTTCATGTACTCATCTCCCGGGTCTACCCAAAGCAAGAACACAAGCAATGGAACAAAAATCAATCACGGTGCAATGCACAAGCAACATGATGCAATACATGGCATGATATGCAAGATATGATATGCAATGGATATGCGTGCTACGGAAGGAAAAGAAAAGATCAAGGCATCAACTTGGAAAACCAAGTATGCCGCTGGAAAGCTGAGATGATTTCGGTTGAAATCGATATAAAGATCACCGAAAACGGATGCATGGTTTGCAAATGGCAAGCAAAACAAGAATGACGCAAATCTGCGATTAACAGCATGATACCACTTACAATGCAACAAGAAACTAAGCTACTTCACCCCAACATAGCAAGAAAGTATATGACAGTGATGTACATGCTTGAAAAAACATGAACACTAAGCTATGGCTAGAACACAAAAGAACAGGTTCAAACAAGCATGGAAAAAGTGCAAAAGATATCAGTTTCACAGTGATGAGGACATCAATACCATTGTTACACCCACAACCCCTACTGCTATACATACTGGACCGATTACTAGAGCTCGCGCACGCCAATTGAATTATCAGGTACTTTCGTTTCTTAGTAATGATTCTAATATTCATGAGAATATGATGCTGCCTAAATTGGATACATTTGTTTTGCTTACAAATGAAGGGCCTAGCTTGGACAAGAAAGATGAACCTTGGAGCAAGTTCAAGCATGGAGATGATGGCATGCGCAAGGGGAACAAGAACGGAGTTACCAGTGATGATTCCAGGACCTTGAAGCCACCATAATGAGTGCATGAATTTCATCCAGAAGCTATTTTAGGTGCTGCGTCACCTTATTATTGGGCCAGGCCCATGTATTTTCGAAGTACTTAAGTATAGGCTGTTTTTAGAGTCCGTATGTGTGGGGAAACAAGAGTTAGGGTTTGTTTCGGAGCCCTCCACCAAGGGCCACGAAATTCCACCTCTCTACTCCATATATACAGCCCTTAGGGCATCGTTTAGGCTTTGGGTTTTGTTTAGATTAAAAGTTCGCCATAGCTGCAACTTCGCGTACTTTGTTTGTGTTCAACGACCAGACCAAGGCGTCACAGAACCCCATCTTGATCAATAAAGCTTTCATCTTATATTCGCAATATCTAGATTGCAATCTCAGTTTCTTGCTTGTTCGTTTGCTCGCAGGAAACAGACCCTCGTGGTCAGGTTGATCGTGCTTCGGCGTGGTCAATAACCCTCGGAAGTTGGTTTAGCGATTGCTAAGGCGCGACGTCTCGCACGATCGTAGTCGGATCGTCAAGGTCAACTCCCATAGAAAACGATAGCCACCATCTCATTGAAACATCGGGACACCTTTGCCTCTATCAAGTGGTATCAGATTTTCAGGTTGCTCATTGAGATTTTATAGTTTTTCGTAGATTAGATCGAGTCTGTTCTTCATACCTACAGTCCATGAAAAAGCCAAAAAAAATAGGGTTAGTTCATCCTATCCGAACCAATCTGAGCCTTTGCATAATCTTTTCTGTATTTGCTTTGTTGAATTTGCGGTTGCATCGTCGTGTCAAGTTGTTGGTCTTAGCATCTAGTCCTTTAGAGTTTCGAGTTCTGTTCACAGGTTGTCACACCGCCGCCGTACCATCGTCATCTTCATTACCATATACCACCACCCCACCATATACATCGCCGCTGCCATATACTACCACCAATCCGAGTCCACATATGCAATCGCCATATACCACCACCAATTCGAGTCTAGATATACCATCGCCATATACCACCACCAATCCGAGTCCAGATATACCACCACAGTCCGAGTTCCACCAGTTTCATCTCCGCCACCAGTCCTAGTCCGAGTCCAGTATTTGTTGCTTTGTTTTCGAGTTCCAGATCACGCCATACTTCGAGTCGTGACAGAGTAGGACTCCTGAGATTCCGTGCTACCCATTGAAGAAAAATAGTTCCAAACTAAAAAAAACTAAGTCTGGAAAATTCTGGCTAGGCTGTTTTTAGACCATTTGTAGACTTTTTCGAAAAAAATTTGTTGCGGAGCAAAAAAAAGAGGAAAAAAAAGTGCAAAAAAAGTGAAAAAAAGAAAAAAAAATCAGAGTGTGCTCCCCCATTGTTTACGTGCAGCGCCGTGATTTTGTTAGTGTTCTAGGCTCGCGTCTCTAGCACGGTCTAGCCTAGGACCAGCACAGTACCGTCGTTGAGCGTTTATTCAAATTTGCATCTCTGAATTGATTATTGCTGACCCTTTTTGCTACCATATTATAAGCCTTCCCAGCTCCACATACATCTACGTCGTACATTTGACTCTCCCTGGTAATCGCTCTATCCAAGCTTTGAGAGTTTTGACTACGACGGTTGCTGATCACCGCCTGCTGCTGGGTAAGAACTGGTAAGAATTTGAGATTTGCTTGACGGATTTGTGACACCACCACCACCTCTTGTTAGTAGTTTGTAGGATCATATTATTGTGTGTTTCTATTGTTGCTAACCATGGCAGGATCACAAGCCGACGAGACTGACTGGGAGAACATGACGAATAAGGAGTTGCATGATAAATTTCAGCAAATGATGAGTGGACAGGTGCAAGATGTGCTAAACAGATTTGAAGAGGCCATGGAGAAGGTAGATGGCATGGAGAAGATGTTCGAAACAAAGCTCGATAACATGTTTAATGAATTGCTCGCGTGTCTTCCACCACCACCACCGGCTGCACCTAACGCACCTCTACAACAACAACAACAACAATGACTACCTACACATCGTGAAACAGCGCTCCGCTGAGCGAGCCGTCTCCCTCTTGCACCTGGCCAAACTGTTGGTGCTGCTGTTGATACTTCTATGGCTCCTGCTGCTGATGCGGAGGAGGATGATTTTGCCAGAGATTACGAGGATGAGGTTGATCAAAATCAGAACTACGTGCCACCACCAGCACAGCAACCACCAGGTCGTCCACATGCAAATAATGGCAATGGTACGGCTCACCCTCAGGTACGAGATCATGACCATCTCCCCAAACTAAAATTGAATATTCCACCATTTGAGGGTAGATATGTTCCTGATATATATCTTACTTGGGAGTTAGAAACTGAACAACGATTTACATGTTTACAATATCCCGAGGAGAGACGTGTTCCTGCTGCTGTTTGTGCATTCACCAGTTTTGCATCTGTTTGGTGGTCTGAGCATTGTAGATTATATCCTATTCCAGCTACTTGGGCTGCTTTGAAAACTGCTATGCGTACTCGTTGGGTTCCACCATATTATCAACATGAATTACTTCAAAAATTGCAGCGTTTAAGACAAGGAAAAAATTCTGTAGAAGAATATTATCAGGAATTACAAACTGGCATGATTAGATGTGGTATTGTTGAGGAGAATGAAGCTATGCTTGCACGTTTTATGGGTGGATTAAATAGAGAGATTCAGACCATCCTAGAGTATAAGGAGTATAATAATATCACTCGTTTATTCCATCTTGCTTGTAAAGCTGAACGTGAAGTGCAGGATCGACAGGCATTGGCGCGAACTAACTTTTCTGTAGGTCGATCTTCATCATGGACACCACGTGCATCCTCTACTTCCACTCCACCAGCACCTCCATCAGGTGCCACCTCCAGCCGTGATACAAGAAAGCAGGCACAACCACCACTATCTGCCAAGAGCACACGTGTTGGACCTGCGTGGAGCTCTTCTTCTTCCATGGCATCAACAGGGCACACAAGTGATATTATTTGTCGTTGTTGTAAGGGAAGAGGATATTTTGCGAGAGAATGCCAATCTCAGCGTGTGATGATTGCTACTGAGGATGTTGGGTATGAGTCTGCTAGTGACTATGATGAGGAGACTTTGGCACTTATTACACGTGAAGAACACGGTGGAGATGCTTCTGATCATGATACGCAATACATGGCTGCTGAAGATGCTGACAGGTATGAATGCTTAGTTTCTCAACGTGTTTTGAGTGTGTAGGTTACACAAGCTGAGCAAAATCAGAGGCATAATTTGTTCCATACAAAGGGAGTTGTGAAGGAATGTTCTGTTCGCGTCATCATAGATGGAGGGAACTGCAATAACTTGGCTAGCATGGAGATGGTGGAGAAGCTATCTCTCACCACAAGACCACATCCACATCCTTACTACATCCAATGGTTCAACAACAACGGCAAGGTTAAGGTAACACGTACTGTTCATGTGCATTTTAGTATCTCTACATATGCTGATTATGTTGATTGTGATGTGGTACCTATGCAAGCATGTTCCTTCTTACTTGGTAGACCATGGCAATTTGATAAAAATTCTGTACACCATGGTAGAAACAATCAGTATACTCTTGTTCATAAGGATAAAAATATTACTTTGCTTCCTATGACTCCTGATTCCATTTTGAAAGATGATATTAATAGAGCTAATAAAGCAAAACAGGAGAAAATTAAGAGTGAAAATCAGATTGTGGCAAAAGAATTTGAGCAACAAATGCAGCCTAATAATAAACAATCTAGTGTTGCTTCTGAAATTAAATTAAAAAGTGCATGTTTACTTGCCACCAAATCTGATATTGATGATCTAGATTTTAGCAAATCTGTTTGCTATGCTTTTGTGTGCAAAGAGGCATTATTTTCATTCGAGGACGTGCCTTCCTCTTTTCCTCCTGCTGTCACTAACATTTTGCAGGAGGTCGCTGACGTTTTTCCACAAGACGTGCCACTGGGATTACCACCAATTCGAGGGATTGAGCATCAAATTGACTTAATTCCTGATGCATCATTACCCAACCATGCACCATACCGTACCAATCCATAGGAGACGAAGGAGATTATGCGTCAAGTACAAGAACTGCTCGACAAAGGTTATATACGCGAATCCCTTAGTCCTTGTGCTGTTCCTATCATTTTAGTGCCGAAAAAGGATGGTACGTCGCGTATGTGCATTGATTGTAGAGGCATTAATAATATTACTATTCGTTATCGTCATCCTATTCCTAGGCTAGATGATATGCTTGATGAATTGAGTGGCTCTACAATATTCTCCAAATTTGATTTGCGTAGTGCATACCATCAAATTCGTATGAAATTGGGAGATGAATGGAAAAGAGCATTTAAAACTAAGTTTGGATTATATGAGTGGTTAGTCATGCCTTTTGGGTTAACTAATGCACCTAGTACTTTCATGAGGTTAATGAACGAAGTTTTACATGCTTTCATTGGACGATTTGTGGTAGTTTACTTTGATGACATATTGATTTATAGCAAATCTTTGGAGGAACATTTGAAACATTTACGTGCTGTTTTTATTGCTCTACGTGATGCACGTTTGTTTGGTAACCTTGGAAAGGCACCTTTTGCACCGACCGAGTATCTTTTCTTGACTATGTTGTTACTCCACAGGGAATTGAAGTTGATAAAGCCAAGATTGAAGCTATTGAGAGTTGGCCACAGCCCAAAACGGTCACACAAGTGAGGAGTTTCCTTGGTCTCACTGGTTTCTATAGGCGTTTTGTGAGAGATTTCAGCACCATTGTTGCACCTCTCAACGAGCTTACAAAGAAGGATGTGCCTTTTGTTTGGGGTACCGCACAGGAAGAAGCCTTCACGGTATTGAAAGATAAGTTGACACATGCTCCTTTACTCCAACTTCCTAATTTCAATAAGACTTTTGAGCTTGAATGTGATGCTAGTGGAATTGGATTAGGAGGTGTGTTATTACAAGATGGCAAACCTGTTGCATATTTTTCTGCAAAATTGAGTGGGCCTAGTCTGAACTATTCTACTTATGATAAAGAATTATATGCTCTTGTTCGGACCTTAGAAACATGGCAACATTGTTTATGGCCCAAGGAATTTGTTATACATTCTGATCATGAATCTTTGAAACACATTAAAAGTCAAGCAAAACTGAACCGTAGACATGCTAAATGGGTTGAATTCATTGAGACTTTCCCTTATGTCATTAAACACAAGAAGGGTAAAGAAAATGTTATTGTTGATGCTTTGTCTCGTCGTTATACTATGCTTTCACAACTTGACTTGAAAATATTTGGTTTGGAGACCATCAAAGAACAATATGTTCATGATGCTGAATTTAAAGATGTATTGCAGAATTGTAAGGAAGGGAGAACTTGGAACAAGTTCATTCTTAACGATGGATTTGTGTTTCGTGCTAACAAGTTATGCATTCCGGCTAGCTCCGTTCGTCTTTTGTTGTTGCAGGAGGTGCATGGAGGAGGATTAATGGGACACTTTGGCGTCAAGAAGACAGAGGATATACTTGCTACACATTTCTTTTGGACAAAGATGAGACGGGATGTTGAGCGTTTTGTTGCTCGCTGCACTACATGTCAAAAAGCTAAGTCACGACTCAATCCTCATGGTTTATATATGCCTTTGCCTGTACCTAGTGTTCCTTGGGAGGATATATCTATGGACTTTGTTTTAGGTTTACCTCGAACAAAGAAGGGGAGGGATAGCATATTTTTTGTCGTGGATAGGTTCTCGAAAATGGCACACTTTATACCATGTCATAAAAGCGATGATGCAGTTAATATTGCTGATTTGTTCTTTCGTGAAATTATTCGCTTGCATAGTGTGCCAAATACTATTGTTTTAGATCGTGATACTAAATTTCTTAGCCACCTTTGGAGATGTTTATGGGCTAAGTTGGGGACTAAGCTGCTTTTTAGTACTACTTGTCACCCCCAAACTGATGGACAAACTGAAGTAGTCAATAGAACATTGTCTACTATGCTTAGGGCTGTTTTGAAGAATAACAAGAAAATGTGGGAAGATTGCTTGCCTCATATTGAATTTGCTTATAATCGTTCATTGCATTCTACTACTAAGATGTGCCCTTTTGAAATTGTGTATGTTTTCCTACCTCGTGCACCTATTGATTTGTTGCCTGTTCCATCTTCGGAGAAGGTTAATTTTGATGCTAAAGAATGTGCTGAATTGATTTTAAAAATGCATGATTTAACTAAGGAAAACATTGAGCGTATGAATGCTAAATATAAACTTGCTGGAGATAAGGGTAGAAAACATGGTGTGTTTGCACCCGGAGATCTTGTTTGGTTACATTTGCGTAAGGATAGATTTCCTAATTTGCGCAAATCAAAGCTAATGCCACGTGCTGATGGTCCTTTTAAGGTGTTAGAGAAAATAAATAATAATGCATATAAACTTGAGCTGCCTGCAGATTTTGGGGTTAGTCCCACTTTTAACATTGCAGGTTTGAAGCCTTTTTTGGGTGAGGACGATGAACTTTCGTCGAGGACGACTTCATTTCAAGAAGGGGAGGATGATGAGGACATCAATACCATTGTTACACCCACAGCCCCTGCTGCTATACATACTGGACCGATTACTAGAGCTCGCGCACGCCAATTGAATTATCAGGTACTTTTGTTTCTTGGTAACGATTCTAATATTCATGAGAATATGATGCTGCCTAAATTGGATACATTTGTTTTGCTTACAAATGAAGGGCCTAGCTTGGACAAGAAAGATGAACCTTGGAGCAAGTTCAAGCATGGAGATGATGGCATGCGCAAGGGGAACAAGAACGGAGTTACAAGTGATGATTCCAGGATTCTGAAGCCACCATAATGAGTGCATGAAGCATGGGACGAAATATACAAGATGCCACTTCATAAATTTCGTCCAGAAGCTATTTTAGGTGCTGCGTCACCTTATTATTGGGCCAGGCCCATGTATTTTCGAAGTACTTAAGTATAGGCTGTTTTTAGAGTCCGTATGTGTGGGGAAACGAGAGTTGGGGTTGGTTTTGGACCCCTCCACCAAGGGCCACGAAATTCCCCCTCTCTCCTCCATATATACAGCCCTTAGGGCATGGTTTAGGCTTTGGGTTTAAAAGTTCGCCATAGCTGCAACTTCGCGTACTTCGTTTGTGTTCAACGACCAGACCAAGGCGTCACAGAACCCCACCTTGATCAATAAAGCTTTCATCTTATATTCGCAATATCCAGATTGCAATCTTAGTTTCTTGCTTGTTCTTCGTTTGCTCGCAGGAAACAGACCCTCGTGGTCGGGTTGATCGTGCTCCGGCGTGGTCAATAACCCTCGAAAGTTGGTTTAGCGATTGCTAAGGCGCGACGTCTCGCACGATCGTAGTCGGATCGTCAAGGTCGACTCCCACAGAAAACGATAGCCACCATCTCATCGAAACATCGGGACAGCTTTGCCTTTATCACATAGACTTAGTGAAAATACTAACATGTCAAAAACAACATCAAGAAGCAATGTTTAGAGCTAGCTAACAACATGCTACAGGAACATATCATGGTAAACAAAGGCATGGCATGATTCTACTAAATGCATAGAACAAAACGCCCTTACTGAACATGAGCCAAAAAGGCACATAAGATATGATGGAACCCATGTAAACACATCAAGTTTTATTAACAGTTCCAAACTTGGTGAAAAACAACAGGACATGGCAAAAACAAATTATGATAGCAAGTTGGCATGCTTGTGTCACTCATCACAGGGCACTAAAATACATGGAATAAATACTAGCATGGAGTAGGCATGAAAATGAAGCTAACCTTGTGCCAAACACCTTCATAGCATGCTTGAAATAAATCACACAAAAATGACAAAACAACATCATGATGTAAAATGCCACGTTTATAAACTTGTTCAAATGCAAAAACTAATGCCACCACTGGATTGATTGGATTTTTCTACCCAAAAAACATATATAATATGTGGGGGTTGCTGTAGAAAAACATCCATAAGTACATTAAGTTAGAACCTACCTAAAATGGAATCTAACAGAACAGAAAACTGTCATTTTTGGAATGTCCAGAAATGGACCTCCCTGAAAAGGAAAGTGGCAGATTTCCAGATTTGGGATACGCTGGTTAAAATAAAAAAACTATAAAAGGAGGGAGGGAGTGCTAGAGGATGACACGTGGGGGTCGGCTGTCATAGGGATAGGCAAAAAAAAAAAGAAATCAAAGGGCTTGCATTTCCAGATTTGGGATATGCTGGTTAATATAAAAAAACTATAAAAGGAGGGAGGGAGTGCTAGAGGATGACACGTGGGGTTCGGCTGTCATAGGGATAGGCAAAAAAAAGAAATCAAAGGGCTTGCGCCCGGTGGGATTGGAACTTGGGTCTCCTGGATGGGAGAGAGGTAGGTTGACCACTGTGCCTGTAGCTCTGTTTGCGGAATAAAATGAGGCCAAGTCCAGTTGAACCGAGTCCATCAGGACGAGCTCTTGGCCATGGTTGGATGATAATGGAGGCGAGTGATGGTGTCGAGTAGGGCAGCGATGGCTGCAGCTACAGGATAGCGGCGAGCCTGGGGGATGTGCAAGGGAGTGTCGGTGCGGTGGTGCGCGTGCAAACACTCGAGCACGAGCTTGCGGAACGCAAGTTGCGTGTGTGCGTGGACGAGAGCAGGAAAAGGCAATGCATGTACTTGCCATGCGGCCATGGTGGTTGTGGCATGCGGGCTGCATGCGAGCGGGTAAGTGTAGCGAGGAGAACGCAGCTAGGCGAGAACCGAAGAGCACGGACGCACGGGCGTGCTACAGCAGGTACACACATGGTAGAAATCTTCATACTTCGTCGGAGCACTGTGGGAGCAGCAAATACACGGATCTGGCGAGTCCTATGAGTGCTTACATGCCATGGGATTGATGGGAGAGGGAGGTGCATTACCCAGCTCACCCTAGGACACGACGGGGTCGATGGAGACGAGCCAGAGCCGATGAGAGGGAGCTCTGAATTTGGTGGGGCTGCTGTCCGCGAAGCAGAGGAGGAAGATGTCGTTGTGGTAGTCGATCCGGGGGCCGTGAGGTGCGGGCGTGGTGGTAGGGGACGAAGAGGGACTTGGCGTTCCTCTCCACGGCTGCCGAGGGGGTCGGAGGCGCGGCGACGAGCTACTCCGAGCTCGAGCTCAAGCTCAGCCCAAGCATGGTGTCCAAGGCGACGACATGGGCGTGGAGACTCACCTGGCGGTGGAGAGGGAAGAAGAGGAGGGGGAATCGGTCAAGTGGAGACCCTAGGGCACCGGGGACAACTTTATAGCGGTCTAGGGGCGAACTCCGGCCATCAATCATCAAGAGTGCTGACGTGTCTCCTCTGGATGTCCTGCCGTACAAGAGGACGGAGCAACTGTCGCTTGCAGGCTAAATGGGATACGGGAGCGCTGCTGGGCCGCGGCTAGTCTGCTTTGCTACTGGGCTGCACTGCTGCTGATCTCTCTCTCTCTCTAGCCTTTTTTCTATTTCTTCAAATAGAAAAAAAAGCGAAAAGCACAGAAGGATTGGGGAGGTTAGTGAGAGATATGAAAATATCCTCAGGACCCTGCAATTAAGCCCTATTTTAATAAAATGATATGGGAAATTTTAGAGGTTGAAAAGTAAACACACAATGATGCATGAATATAAACACAGAATGCACATGATGGGGATGCAATGCAAAATGACAATAGGCACAAATGCAATATGAAAAGAAGATATGGCAAGTTACATCCGGGGTGTTACACAAAGCAACCGTGAGTACTCATCCAAAGTACTCGCACGCAAGGATCTACACTACATATGCATCAGTGTCAATGAAATGGGATGTATGTGTAGACTAGAATGCAGAATGCCAGAAGAGAAGGGGAAAGCCTAGCCTGTCAAAGACTAGCATCTTCAAGTGTCTTGCAGCATCAGAAGAGATAAGAGAGGCATAAAGTAAAGTAGTAGCAGTGTTATCAACCTCGGCCAGAGATCCTTTCTTGACTCCCTACGAGAAACCAATTCCAGAGCCATACTATCCAGTTATCACCTCAAGTATCCAGATCTAGTTGTATCGATCGGGATACAACTCCAAGTGTCCGTTACCGTAGGACATGCTATCGATAGATGTTTTCTTCCCTGCAGGGGTGCACCAACTTACCCACCACGCTCCATTAACTCCGGACGGACACACTTTCCTGGGTCATGCCCGGCCTCGGCCAAACAATACGCTGCAACCCGACCTAGGCTTAATAAAGAGGTCAGCCCGCCGGACTAAACCTATGCCCCAAGGGGTCATGGGCCATTGCCCCGGGAACTCCTACACATTGCGAACGCGGTGGGTGAGCATACCTAGCTACCTCCTTAAAAAGGCATGTGCTTACGCAGTCCAACCCGGCGCGCGCCGCTCAGTCGCTGACGTCTATTAAGCTTCGGCAGATGTATACGCCGCAGAACGCCCATACTATGCCCACGTGATGGTTAGTGCTATCAGGCCAGAGGCCCCTTGGATCAAATATCCAAATCGTAGTGGATTAGGAGCACGCGGTAACAACCAGAGACTCACGAAAGATGTGACCCCGTCGCCCCATCTCGAGGACTTGCCGCAAGGGCTAAGAATTCCCGTCCACGCCTCGTAAGTATCTCGCGGGCACCTTCCAGGTCATCCCGACTCCACATCACTCGCAATTAAGCTCGCGCGGGCACCCCTCAGGGCCGACCCATCTTTAGTAACATGGTTTAGTGTAAAGTCATAGTAACCATAGTAACAGTGTTTCTAACACCAAGGGAAACCCTAAGGAACCACCCTCGGTGGATTCCACTCGATGTAATCATCAAGGTGAACATAAGAGGAACCAACCTCGAGGTTCACACTTGAGGGGTTGCACGACAAAATCGTATCGGAAGTGGTTAAGGAGGAAATCACCCTCGATGAACATGACCGAATAGCTACACTACAGAGATCTCATCAAGAGTGATGTATGAGGTGTCACCCTCAGCACTCGATAGTAACTCTGCAAAGTCGTACAACTAGGGGGCCCTGGATGTCGATCACGTTGATCGAGTCAATGAACATAAAGCGGGGCAACAAGGACAAGGTGGGGGTCACTGATGGATCTCTAACCAACCTATACTAAGCAGTTTAGGATAAGCAGGTAGGTAACAATAAGCAGGTTACAAAAGCAGGCTATGCATCAGAATAGGAGCAATCAATTACAGTAGCAAAATCTAATGCAAGCATGAGAGAATGGAATGGGCAATATCGAGATGATCAAAGGGGGGCTTGCCTGGAAGCTCTGTTGCGAAGGAAGAAGAGTCGTCGGTGATGTAGTCGATCACAGGGACAACATCGGTCTCGGGGTCTACCGGAAAGAAGAGGGGGGAGAAACAATAAACATAAAGCAAACAAAGCATCACAAAGCATAAAAATGGCAATATGTTGTGCCTGGTGTGACCTAACTTATGGCTACATGATATAGGTGAAGCGGGAATTCAATCGGGAATATTTTCCTGGTTCCGGACCTGTGTCAGACAAATGACCAGAGGGGGAAAGTTCCATGTTCAGATAGTTAGAGGCATATGAAAGGAAAACGGACCGCGCATTCGGATTTGTTGGATTTTTCTGAGCAACTTTCATGTATAAAGTTTTTCCATCCGAGCTACGGTTTATTTTCTTTGAAATTTCAAAGTTTTCAACATTTCTAGAATTACTTTAATTACTAAAATGGACAGAAAAGGAATAATGACGTCATCAGGAGGTCAGAGTGAGGTCAGCAGTCAAACGCCCCTGGTCCAGGTCAAACCTGACCAATGGGACCCACCTGCCATTCACAATAGGTTAACAAAATCTAAATTAAACCAACTGGAGTTACTTAGGGAATGGGACCCACATGCCAGTGACTATTTAGTATAACTAATTAAGTTGTTGTATAATAACGTATTTAGACTAATTAATAGAGGGGTACCCACTTGTCGGGGTCAACCGTGTACAGTCAGCATAGTTGACCCGGTCAACTGGTCAACTCGGGCCAGGGGACCCAGCTGCCAGTGACCTAGACGCGACCACGTGGGCGCCACATTGGCGCCGGCGCTTGGGGAGCCCTGGTGAGCGTTCCCACGGCTGAGGGTCGCCGGACCTCGCCGGAATCGCTATTCGGGCGATCATTTCGCGCGGGGGCGGGTGCTATGGGACAGGCGCAGTGCTGCGCATCCATCTGCGGCCTTGGCTGGGGCTGTTGGCGGCTGGAGCGGCGGCGAGGTCGAGCGGGGAGGTGGCGACCGAAGTGGGCGAGGCGGCAGCACGAGTGCGAGAAACGCGGTAGGGGCGTGAGCGGTAGCAAGCGGTCGAGCATGCGCGCTGGAGGGCGTGGACGCGCCCGAGTAAGGCAGACGGGCACGGGTGAGCTCGGACGACGGGAGCACAGCGGCCATGGCGGATGGTGGAGGTCGGAGCTCGAAGGATCTGGCGCGACGGCCCATGGGCGGGGGAACGAGCGGTGCTGGACGGACCACAGGAGTGCCCTGATCTCGTTCATGTGCTCAGGTGGCCAAGGCAACGACGACATCGACGACCGGGAACACCGTGGCGGAGCTGAGCTCCAGCAATGGTGGCGCGGTGTTGGGAGCATGCTACGGGTACGGAGAGGGACAATGAGAGATGGGAGATGGCGCGGGGCTCACCTAGGGAGCACTAGGTGCTCGTTGAGTGGTCGGGAGCGAAGTACGGTGCCGGAGTTGAGGGAGATGGCAGGCGACTATCTGAGGTAAAAGAAGTGGTCGTCGGCGTTGATGCAGGTGCTTCGGACGTGTGCTAGGTGGCGGAGTCGAAGCAGCCCACGGCGGCGGTGTTGCAAGGCAGGTCGGAGAGGCGAATGGAGCCCGTTGGCAGTGAGCTAGCACGGCGATGAGGTCATGGCGACGGTGCTCCAGAAAGGGGATCTGGGCTAGGCAGAGGGGAAGAGAGGAATGGGGAGAGGCGAGTGGTGAGAGGGAGTGGGGGAGGACTCTAGGTGCCAAAGGGCAGCTCTTATCGTCTCCCCCGTCGTCGACGGCGAGGCGGTCAGGCGGAGCCCGCCCCTATAGCGATCGAGGCAGGGGAACAGTGAGGGAGAGCGACCCGGGGGGGGGGGCTAAGTGGGCCGGCTGGTTCGGTTGGGCTGAAGCCGAGGTGAGGCAGGGGGCAGGGGCCTCCTTCTTTTCCTTTTTTTCCTTTTTTGTTTTTTTCCAGCAGCTTTTGCATTTTCTTTTTAGCAAATAATGACTGCAAAATTATGCCAGTGGACAAAACAATTTCAAAGAATTAATCTGCACTGCCCCAAAAAGATTGTGAGACTTTTGAAATAGTTTGCACATTTTATAAATTAAAAGGGCATTTAATTTATTGCTTAGGTCACTATTTTAAGTAGTTTAGGCCACTTAAACACTTGGTAAAAATGTTGGTTCACCACCAATATTATCAAAAGAATATTTGCCACATGATGAACATTTTAGAATTCATGCTTGAGAAATTTGAATTTCACATAAATTTGAACTAGAATTCAGCTGGAATTAGAAAGAGATAGGAGACAGTGATGATCAAACACTTGTTTAGCAAAATAATTAATTTAACCCCAAGGGTTACTATAGTGTGATGCTGGGGATGTTACACAAGGGGCAAGTGCGTAGCGCCGCTGGCCCCAACAGCCTGCGGCCCCGCTTGATGCATGGCGATTGATTGGACGTGGGCGTCTCTGCTTCCGCACGCCGCCTCGGCCACTACCCGACTTGTCGAGTCCTTGCTGCATGCAGAAAAAGATCATTATTACCTTAGATCGTGGAGGCCGGCGGTTGGCCTCCCCATGGCTATAAATGGGAAGAGGGGGCGGAGCCCCAGTCACCCATCTCTTCCTTTGCTTCCCCCGCTCCTTCTTCTTCCTTGCTTCACTGCCGGCAATGACACCCATGGCGCCTGCGAAGAGGCTCTCGGCTGCAGAGAAAGGGAAGGCTCGCCAGGAGGGGCCTGGCTCACCGCCGACCAAGAGGGGGCGCGGCCGTCCCCGCAAGCACACCATGACCCCCATGGTGGCCCCTCGCGGTCGTAGTGGCACCTCTTTGCGTGGTGGGAGTCACCCAGGTTGTGGTAGCCTCGTCGATGAAGGGAGTCGAGCCTGGTCGCACGACCTCCCAGGCCACACTTCCACTCGGCGGAAGTGCTACCGGAGTTCGCCGTGTGGTCATAGAACCCGTACGGTACTTGGCATCAGCTCCCGCGCTTCCTCACCGGCAAGCTACCAGCCACAGGTCCAGGCGGTCTCTGGCTGTAGGCGGACGTCTGCTGCAGCAAGGGTTCGGGGGTTGTGGTCGAGGTCTCCATTGCAGGCAATGAAGCCCTGGCCCATGGCTGGCAGACGTTTGCCTGCGCGCACGGCCTGGGCTGGTGGTGCTCCCTCCACTTCAAGTACGATGGCAACGCACCCTCTATGTGAGGGTGTTCGGGGAAGATGGCCGCCGCGTCGGGTGTTGCCCTGAGGACAACGACGGTGGTGAGGTGCTCGGCCTCGGCGATGGCTGCGATGAGAGTGACGGCGGGCTAGCCCCCGGTGCCGGCCATGGCTCGTCCAGCTACGGCGACTCTTCTTCCGGCGACAGTGTCAGCAGCGGCGATTACGACCAGCCGCCGCGCCCGCTCCGATGGTTGCAGCGGGTCATCTCGTCGCCGCGCTTCAGTGAAGCGCAAGGAGTGGTCTGGCTGAGCTGAGGAGAGCGCCATGGGCCTGTCCTCGCGACCTGCTGCGGGAGCACGTGCCGCTTTTGTTTCGTTCTTCCTTTCTTTCCTGCCTTAAGAGAGAGACAAGTGTGGGGCCCGCTGGGGCGTACAACAACTATGACTTGCTAGTGGTTGTGCTATGTTTATCATTCTTGTGTCGTGCTGCAGTGTTAGTGTTTTATGTAGGCGCGTAGGAATAACTTAGCTTGATGCGCCTGAAGTAGTTTCCTCCTCGCGAGGCACGCATTCCCTAGTGCCTAGCGAGGCTTCCTACGCTCGGAAGGCATCTGGGAATTGCAAAAATTCGTTAGGAAATTCTTATTATCCCAAATCCTGGTCGCAGGCACCGCCGGCTGCTACCTCTTGAGCACTGCTTTGGATTTCCCCGAAAAGGAAGGGGTGATGCAGCAAAGTAGCGTAAGTATTTCCCTCAGTTTTTGAGAACCAAGGTATCAATCCAGTAGGAGGCTACGCTCGAGTCCCTCATAACTACACAAAAACAATAGCTCAATGCAACCAACGCACTTAGGGGTTGTCAATCCCTTCACGGTCACTTACGAAGTGAGATCTAATAGAGATGATAAATAATATATTTTTTTGGTATTTTTGGTATAGAGATGCAAAGTAAAAGCAAAGTAAAAGCAAAGCAATAGTAAAGTGATGGAGATTGATATGATGAGAAAGAGACTCGGGGGCCATAGGTTTCACTAGTGGCTTCTCTCAAGAGCATAAGTATTCTACGGTGGGTGAACAAATTACTGTTGAGCAATTGACAGAATTGAGCATAGTTATGAGAATATCCAGGTATGATCATGTATATAGGCATCATGTCCGAGACAAGTAGACCGAAATGATTCTGCATCTACTACTATTACTCCACTCATCGACCGCTATCCAGCATGCATCTAGAGTATTAAGTTAAAAACAGAGTAACGCCTTAAGCAAGATGACATGATGTAGAGGGATAGTTTCATGCAATATGATAAAAACCCCATCTTGTTATCCTCGATGGCAACGATACAATACGTGCCTTGCTGCCCCTTCTGTCACTGGGAAAGGACACCGCAAGATCGAACCCAAAGCTATGCACTTCTCCCATGGCAAGAACAACCAATCTAGTAGGCCAAACCGAACTGATAATTCAAAGAGACTTGCAAAGATAACCAATCATACATAAAAGAATTCAGCAAAGATTAAAATATTGTTCATAGATAGACTTGATCATAAACCCACAATTCATTGGTCTCAACAAACACACCGCAAAAAGAAGATTACATCGAATAGATCTCCACGAGAGAGGGGGAGAACATTGTATTGAGATCCAAAAAGAGAGAAGAAGCCATCTAGCTACTAGCTATGGACCCGTAGGTCTGAAGTAAGCTACTCACACTTCATCGGAGGGGCTTGGATGATGATGTAGAAGCCCTCCGTGATCGATGCCTCCTCCGGCGGAGCTCCGGAACAGGCCCCAAGATGGGATCTCGTGGATACAGAAAGTTGCGGCGGTGGAATTAGGTTTTTGGCTCCGTCCCCGATCGTTTGGTGTATGTGGATATATATAGGAGGAAGAAGTACGCCGGTGGAGCTTCGAGGGGCCCACGAGGCAGGGGGTGCGCCCTAAGGGGGCGCCCCCTACCCTCATGAGCACCTCGTGGCTTTCTTGACGGAGGGTCCAAGTCTCCTGGATCTTATCTGATGAGAAAATCACGTTTCCGAAGGTTTCATTCCGTTTGGACTCCGTTTGATATTCCTTTTCTTCGAAACCCTAAAACAGGCAAAAAAACAGCAATTCTGGGCTGGGCCTCTGGTTAATAGGTTAGTCCCAAAAATAATATAAAAGTGGAAAATAAAGCCCAATAATGTCTAAAACAGTAGATAATATAGCATATAGCAATCAAAAATTATAGATACGTTGGAGACGTATCACCGGCCATGACCCAGTGCTTCGCATCGCGGTACCCAGGGGGGGCACGGATTGAGAGGGGTGCGCCAGCTTGCGAGCTCGAGCGAAGGTGCCTTGCGAAAAACAGGAAAACAAAAACACTCACGCACTCACGAGGGCACCTGTCTAGCCCCCTCATGAGGCATGCGAGGGAGAGTACGGGTCAAAAATGAGGAACCGAGGGCAGAAAAGGAGGCAAAAAGGCAATGGAACCAGGCCAGCAATGAACACTAGAAAGCAAATTCTCACTAAAAAGGGGCAAGCCAACTGCAGAAAGCAAATTAAAAGCCGCGTCCGGCACCTAGTCTAGTCTTCTTGTCTTCTCACCCGCGCGGAGCTAAGTGCTGCCACTAAGATGTGGGAGGGAGCCCCTGAGGCCCGAGGGCGGCACTCCCGAGACTCCAGGGCGTGTACAGCCCCACTCATTATTTCATGAGAGTATCACGAGCGGAGATCTTCACAGGCACTAGGCCTTGCTTCACAGGCACCGAGCCTTGCTTCATGCGTAGAACTTCCAGAAGTGATGGATGTTCTAGGCGTTCTGTCTTGGGATCCCGTCCGGTGTCTCCAGGCGCACGGCGCTAGGCCTGGAGACGTGGGCGACTCGAAACAGGCCCTCCCACATGGGCGAGAGCTTGTGCAACCCTTCCCTGGAGAGCACCCTCCTCAGGACGAGATCACCCACCTCAAGCGCCCTGGAGCGGACATTGCGGCAGTGGTACCCCTCAAGACTTCCGCGTTGGCGTGTTCGGCCTGGCCGTTGCTCGTGGGGTGTGCCACGGAGGCGTAGCAGATCTGCGTTCCAAGGTTAGCACAATATGTTTTGAAGATATTGCTAGTGAACTGTGAGCCGTTGTCGGTGATGATGCGATTAGGGATCCCAAATTGGCTTACGAGGCTCTTGATGAACTTGACTGTTGACCCGGCTGGGATGGTGCAGACGGCTTCCACTTCCGCCCACTTGGTGAATTTGTCAATGGCGACGTAGAGGTAGTGGTAACCTCCAGGCGCTCGAGGGAAGGGCCCCAGGATATTGAGCCCCCAGACCATGAACGGCCAAGAGAGTGGGATAGTCTGGAGGCCTTGAGCCGGCTGGTGGATCTGCTTAGCGTGGAATTGGCAGGCCTCGCAGGATTTCACCAGCTCAGTCGCGTCGTTGAGCATCGTGGGCTAGTAGAACCCGCTGCGGAAAGCCTTGCCGACTAGGGTGCGTGACGACGAGTGGTGCCCGCAGTCTCCGCCATGTATGTCAGCCAGCAGCTCATTCCCCTGTTCCCTAGAAATGCATCATAGAGAAACATCATTTGGCCGCTTCCTGTACAGCTCACTGTCCTAAGTGCAGTATGTCGTAGCCTGCCGGGCCACACGCTCTGCATCTTCTTCCTTCTCTGGCGATGTGCCTTGCGTCAGGTACGCCCTGAACTCCTCGATCCAGCACCCCTCCTGAGGCTCGAGCGCTAAGAGGAGGCGTGCTCCTGAGGTCGGGCCGCAGGCGGGGGCTCCCGAGGCTGGTGGCTACGGGAGCTCTTCCTGAGGTGGTGCCAGCTCCGCAGGCGGAGCTGCTTCCGAAGGCTTGAAGAGCCACGCCTCGAAGACGCGAGGCTCTTGGGGTAGCCGCTTGGATGCTCTTTTGGTGATGTCGTCGGCCTCTTTGTTGGTGCCACGAGGCACATGTTGTAGCTCCAGGCCCAGGAACTGCTTCTCCATTTTGCGTACCTCCGCGAGGTATGCCTGCATGTGCTCATCCTTTGGATCATACACCTTGTTGGAGAAGTTGACGAGGAGCTGCGAGTCTCCCTTGATGGTGAGGCGTTTCACCCCCAGGGCTGCCGCAGCCTTGAGGCTGGCGATGAGACCCTCGGACTCTGCGATGTTGTTGGAGACCTTGTCACCCCGCTGGAAGCAGAGCTGCACGGCGTAGTAGAGTTTGTCCTGACTGGCGAGATGAGCACGGCTCCAGCCCCTGCGCCCTGGCGTGCGAATGCGCCATCGAAGTACATGACCCAGCCATCTCGCACTTCACTTCCTGGCGAGAGGGATCGGTTCTTGCCTGCTTCGATCTTCGGGGTGTCAATCCATTCTGCCATAAAGTCGGCGAGTGCAGCCCCCTTGATGACCCCGGTTGTGTTGAACTCCAGGTCAAACGCTTGCAGCTCGATGTTCCATTCGGCGATCCTTCCCACAGTATTGGGGCTCCTGAGCACTCTCTCCAATGGGTAAGCTGAGATGACCTTGATGGGGTGACCCTGGAAGTTGTGGCGCAGCTTACGCGAGGCCACCAGGAGCGTGAGCAAGAGCTTCTGAGGCATGGGGTATCGTGCTCTCGCATCTCGTAGCAATGTGCTGACGAAGTACACTAGGTGCTCGATGAGGGCGGGAGAGCTGACGGAGTTTTTGGCTCCCGGGGGCTGAGGTGTTTCCTATGGGTCCCTAGCTTTAGGGGCTCGATGACCAGCCGGGGCAGCCATTGTCTCAGGAGTCTCACGAGCATCGCCTTAGTGTTGCGCTGCCACATCTGGCTTGGCGGCTCCATTTGGCAGGCCCTTGACCTAGCGCTC
This sequence comes from Triticum urartu, assembly GCF_003073215.2. Classification (NCBI taxonomy): domain Eukaryota; kingdom Viridiplantae; phylum Streptophyta; class Magnoliopsida; order Poales; family Poaceae; genus Triticum; species Triticum urartu. Next base: position 229,340,272 of record NC_053026.1, read on the forward strand.
CTCTCTGAGGGCCACCAGCGCCGCGCTGGCGGAGTGGGGTGTGGCAGATAGGTAGAGTACCAAGGGCTCATGAGGACGAGGCGCCACTATCACTGGCGGGCTGGTCAAGTATCCCTTGAGGTCTTGAAATGCTAGGTCGGCCTCGGGGGTCCACTTGAACGAACCCTTCTTCATCAGCTTGAGCGGCAAGGCTCGCTCCCCCAACTTGGAGATGAAGCGCCCCAGCGAAGTCATGCAGCCTGCGAGCTTCTGCATCTCCTTGAGGTTTTGTGGTGGGCTCATGTCTTCGATTGCCTTGACCTTCTCCGGATTGGCCTCGATCCCCTTGTGGGACATGACGAAGCCCAGTAGCTTGCTAGAAGGAACACCAAACGTGCACTTCTCTGGGTTGAGCCACAAGTCCACCTGGCGCAGGCTCGTGAAGGTTTCCTCCAGGTCCTGAATCAAAGTTCTTGCCTCCCGAGGCTTCACCACAATGTCGTCAGTGTAGGCCTCAGCGTTTCTCCCGAGCTTCCACCCCAAGGTGATGTGCATCAGCCGTTGGAAGCATGCTCCTGCATTGCGCAGTCCGAATGGCATGCAAGTGTAGCAGTATACCCCGCATGGGGTCAAAAAAGCTGTTTTCTCCACATCTTCCATCGCCATCTTGATCTGGTGGTATCCCGAGAATGCATCCAGGAAACATAGAAAATCACACTCGGCGGTGGAATCGACAATCTGGTCGATGCGCGGCAGCGGGAATGGGTCTTGAGAGCAAGCTTTGTTGAGGTTGGTGAAGTCGACACACATGCGCTCGTTCCCTCCTTTCTTCAGCACGACGACCGGGTTCGCCAGCCACTCTGGGTATCGGACCTCGCGAATGACACCTGCTGCCTCCAGCTTGCAGGTTTCCTGAACGATGAAAGACTGCTTCTCCATGGATTGTCTCCTCGCCCTCTGCTTCACAGGGCACATGTTGGGGAACACCCTCAGATGATGCTCAATCACTTCTCTCGGACCCCAACTAGCTGCTTGGGTTCCCAGGCGAACACTTCCTTGTTCGCCCGCAGGAAGTCCACCAACTCCCTTTGTTGATCTGGGACGAGGTCAGTGATGAAGCTATGTACCTAGGGTAGGGTCATGGACCTGTCCTAACTGCCCTACCCAAGGACATCTCTAGAAGAAATCACCTTTCAATCGACTTGGAGGTGTTCCACTCGACAGACTCGAAGACACCCGACCAAGAAGCAATCACTCGACCAAGATCCAACCACTCGACGGCCAGGAGACCTAAAGTCACTCCGCACGCTAACGGTCGGTCATTAAGCAGCTTTTATGGTCATCATAGCACTTTACTAGGGACGTTACCAGTAACGCACGGCCTTAATGTACCAAAAACCCTGCATAACTGAGGGCTGGAGGGGTCTGGCAAACTCTATATAAGCCACCCCCTCCTCAGTGTAAAGGGTTCGCATCCCTGTGATTCATACACACATAATCCAGTCGACTGCCTCCGGGCTCCAAGACGTAGGGCTATTACTTCCTCCGAGAAGGGCCTGAACTCGTAAACCTCGTGTGCGTACAACTACTCCATAGCTAAGATCTTGCCTCTCCATACCTACCCCCCTACATTACTGTCAGACTTAGAACCACAACAGTTGGCGCCCACCTTGGGGCCGGTGTCTTAGCGATTTGTTGGAGGAGTTGCGATCTTTTCCGATCCAAATCATCATGGTTTCTGGCGGAGTTTTGGTGGAGGGCCGCGAGATCCGTCTCGGCACGCTCATGTTCATCGCCGACGACTCCGCTTGACTTCAGGAGGCTCCGCTCGACGTCGACGCACTCCCTGTCCGCGGGGCAACGCAGTTTCGCGTGTGCGTTCACGGCGTCCTCTTGCGGCAACCGTCGACCCATTATCGTTCGGCCCCTGTGTTGTCCCCCCTCCCTGCTTCCTGCCAGCGCAAGTGCTCCGGTCAGTCGAGACTTCAGCCGTGAGTGAGACATGTGGTGGCACGCTAGTCGGCCACCCCTCAAGTCGCGGCGATCGAGCCCGATGAATCCTCTACGGCCTGTTCGACTGGCTCCGCAGAGACCGCATCTGAGTGCGACAGCAGTGATCCGGCGGCGGAGGTTCTGATGGTCGATGGACCGCGCAGTCCTCCCGGTTTTCCCCGCACCGACGGAGGCGCAGGTGGAGGCAACCCGTCGCATACCCATGAGGAATATCTCCACGAGCCTCTCACGTCGCTGCAGAGGGAAGAACTTCGTCGCCGGAACATGGATGCACTACACACTCCTATCGTTGGAGAAACCCCAGAGGCTCATGCCTTGGAGGACGCGCTCCTGGCAAACTTGGCTAAGCGCACTTGACTGGAGAACCTCCAGCGAGCACTCGACGAGCGTGCGCGACAACGGGTTCCAGAATCTAGTCGACGTCAGCTCTTTCCGCCCTCGCAGGTATATCGAACTCCGATTCAGAATTTAGCAGCTGCAGCCCGTATAGCAGAGTCGATTCAACCTTCCCAGTCAGAGGCTGGCAGAGGCTTGCTGCAGATCAGAGCGTTACTCCGGGCAGCAGGAGACCAGAATTCCGCTGTTTCTCAGTCGCGGAACAGGATTCATAGCAGATCCATTGCTGCAGACACAGTCCAGTCGGCTCATAGCCCAAGGTCGCCCCCGAGGCGTGAGGGACGTGGGGACCGGCGTGATCAGTACGGAAATCGTGAGCAGTATGATCACCGATTCGATTGTGACGATCAACGTCGAGTGCCCACCCCTCTCCCGAGGAGTGGATCATATGTGCCTCGACAGTAGGATGACATGCGCCCTCATAGTGTTGGGCGAAGGATTCCAGTCGACCCCAGGGAACCAGGCTTTGATGCGAGATCCATTCTCGTTCAAGGTTTGGTCGACAGGAACAGAGCTCAACGAGAAGGTCACGACAGAGATGCACCTACCAGCAGCAGAGTACATGTTTCGGGGCCAGAGTGCTTTAGTAGAGCCATCAGGGCCACTATGATTCCTCCCAACTTCAGGTTGGCGACTGGAGTCAGTAAGTTCAGTGGTGAGTCCAAGCCCGATACTTGGCTTGAAGACTACCGAGTGGTTGTCCAGATTGGCGGTGGCAATGACGAAGTGGCCATGAAGCACCTGCCTCTCATGTTGGAGGGCTCGGCCAGAGCGTGGCTGAATCAGTTAGCACCCAGCAGCATTTACACTTGGGAAGATCTCGCCCGAGTGTTTGTCACCACATTTGAAGGAACATGCAAGCGACCGGCAGGGCTGACGGAACTGCGGTCTTGCATGCAGAAGCCGAATGAAACTTTGAGGGATTACATCTAGAGATGGATCACGTTACATCACACGGTAGAGAATGTGCCTGATCACCAAGCAGTCTGTGCCTTCAAAGAAGGCGTCAAGTACAGAGAACTGAATCTGAAATTCGGTCGAACCGGAGACATGTCTTTCAATCGGATGATGGAGATTGCCACCAAGTACGCTAATGGTGAAGATGAGGATCGACTCCGGAGTGGCAAGCACAAGTCAGTCGCCCAAGAAACTGGAGGAGAAAATTCCAATCAGAAACAGAAGCGGAAAGCCGAGCTAGCCGCTCCTGGGGAAGCCTTGGCTGTAACTCAAGGAAAGTTTAAGGGGAAACCCAAAGGGCCTTAGAACCCCAAGAAAGTTAAAGACCAAGACGGAAATGATGTGTTGGATTTGCCATGTCACATCCACACCAAGAAAGATGAAGAGGGTAAGCTCATTTACCCGAAACATACCACTCGACAGTGTCAGCTCTTGATCCAGCAGTTCCAGGGCAAACAGCCCAAAGATAAGGAAAAGGAGTCGGACAAAGTTGAGGACAAGGAATATAGTGATGATGGATACCCCGAGGTCAATTCCACCTTGATGATTTTTGTTGATGTTGAAAGCAAAAGTCGACTGAAAGTTATCAACCATGAGGTGAATATGGTTGCTCCGGCGACACCCAGTTATCTGAAGTGGTCTCAGACTACCATCACATTCGACCAGTCCGATCACCCAACGCACATTGCCACCCCTGGGAGGCAAGCTTTGGTGATCGACCCAGTTGTTGAAGGCACTCGACTCACCAAAGTCTTGATAGATGGTGGTAGTGGTTTGAACATACTGTATGCTGAGACGTTGAAAGGGATGGGCATTCCGATGTCCAGACTCAGTACCAGCAACATGAGTTTCCATGGAGTCATTCCTGGGAAGAAGGCTGAGTCACTCGGCCAAATTGCTCTTGATGTGGTTTTTGGTGATTCCAAGAATTACCGCAAAGAAAAGTTGACGTTCGAAGTTGTGGATTTCCAGAGTGCTTATCACGCTATTTTGGGCAGGCCAGCTTACGCACGCTTCATGGCTCGACCATGTTATGTGTATCTCAAGTTGAAGATGCCTGGTACCAAAGGTGTGATCACTTTTACGGGAAATCGGAAGAAAGCAGAAGAGTGTTTTCAGAAAGGCTCAAAGATCGCTGATGCTCAGATGGCAGTGGTGGAGCTGCAGGAGTACCAGAAGACTGCAGACCCGAGTGATTTGTTGCGAGCCAAGAAGCCCGCTACAGAATCAGCTTTTCAGTCATCTGGTGAAACGAAGCCGGCTCACATTCACCCGACCGATCCTAGTGCTACTCCGACTCATATCTCAACAACACTCAACTCCAAATAGGAAGAAGCGCTCATCCAGTTCCTCCGTGAGAACTGGGACATCTTCGCATGGAAGCCTTCTGGCATGTCGGGTGTTCCCAGGGGGCTGGCTGAGCACCGCCTACGAGTCGAATCAAAAGTGAAATCCGTCAAAGAACATCTCCGACGGTCCGCCGTCCAGAAGATAAAGGCTATCGGTGAGGAGGTGGCTCGGCTCTTAGCAGCGGAGTTCATCCGAGAGATTTACCACTCCGAGTGGCTCGCCAACGTTGGCATGCTCCCTAAGAAGGACAAGTCACTTCGCATGTGCATTGACTTTAAACATATCAATTGGGCCTGCCCGAAAGATCATTTTCCTCTCCCCCGCATCGACCAGATAGTCGACTCGACTGCGGGATGTGAGCGACTGTCTTTTTAGACGCCTATTCTGGGTACCATCAGATCCGTCTGTATGGACCTGACGAGATCAAAACAGCTTTCATCACTCCATTCGGGTGCTTTTGTTATGTTACCAAGCCATTCGGCCTCAAGAATGCCGGAGCCACATTCATTAAGATGATTCAGAAGTGTTTGCTCACTCAAATCAGTCGGAATGTGGAAGCATACATGGATGATATTGTGGTCAAGTCACGGAAGGGTTCCGACCTGCTGACTGACCTTGTTGAAACCTTTGCCAACCTCAGGAGGTATGATATCAAGCTTAACCCATCAAAGTGCACATTCGGAGTTCCTGGCGAAAAGTTACTCGGTTTTCTCATTTCCGAACGGGGAATCGACGCCAATCCAGAAAAAGTCGGTACTATACTCCAGATGAAATGTCCTGTGCGAGTGCACGACGTCCAAAAGCTTACTGGTTGCTTGGCCGCTTTAAGTCGATTCATCTCTCGTCTCGGTGAAAAGGCATTGCCTCTTTACCGATTGATGAAGAAGTCAGACAAGTTCGAGTGGACTCCTGAAGCTGATGCAGCGTTTGTAGAGCTCAAAGCTCTGCTCTCCACCCAGCCGGTGCTTGCTGCCTGAATCAGCAAAGAGCCTTTGCTGCTTTACATCGCAGCCACGGTACAAGTCATCAGTACGGTACTTACGGTCGAGCGGGAAGAAGAAGGAAAAGCCTTCAAAGTTCAGCGCCCAGTATATTATGTTTCTGAAGTTTTGACCCCGTCAAAGCGAAGATATCCTCATTATCAGAAGCTTGTATATGGGATTTATATGACCACAAAGAAGGTTGCTCACTACTTCTCTGATCATTCCATTACAGTCATCAGCGACGCTCCATTTTCAGAGATCCTGCACAACAGAGATGCAACTGGTCGAGTGGCAAAATGGGCGATTGAACTCCTTCCTCTAGATATCAGGTTTGAGGCAAAGAAAGCTATCAAGTCCCAAGCAATAGCAGATTTCGGCGCCGAGTGGATTGAACAACAACTGCCGACTCAGGTTCACTCGGAGCATTGGACCATGTTCTTCGACGGTTCCAAAATGCTGAATGGTTCTGGTGCCGGGGTAGTGTTGGTCTCCCCCCGAGGAGATAAGCTCAGATATGTTCTTCAAATCCACTTTGATTCCTCCAATAGCGAAGCAGAATATGAAGCACTTTTATATGGGTTGCGCATGGCCATTTCACTCGGCGTCCGTTGCCTCATGGTCTATGGCGACTCAGATTTGGTGGTTAATCAAGTGATGAAGGAGTGGGACGTCAGAAGTACGGCCACGACTGGTTATTGCAATGCAGTGAGAAAGCAGGAGAAGAAATTCGAGGGGTTAGACTTCATCACATACCCCGACTGAAAAATCAAGCAGCTGATGATTTGGCGAAAATAGGTTGCAAAAGAGAAGCCATTCCTAGCAATGTGTTTTTGGAACACATCCACACACCATCAGTTCAGGAGGATCCCTTCATTGAAGAAGCTCCGTAGCCAAAAAGTGCCACGGATCCGATTGAAGTTGAAGTTCCAGCTGTGGTCGACCTGATCATGGAAGTTTTGGTCATCACTCCCGACTGGACGGTACCGTACATCGCATACATCCTAAGGAAAGAACTCCCAGAGGACGAAGAAGAGGCTCGACAGATCGTCCGTCGATCCAAGGCCTTTACAGTCATAAAGGGACAGTTGTATAGAGAAAGCGCGACTGGAGTCAGTCAGAAGTGTATAACACCAGAAGAAGGTCAGATAATCCTTGATGATATCCACTCGGGGACCTGTGGTCATCATGTGTCCTCTCGGACCATTGTGGCTAAAGCATACCGAGCGGGATTCTACTGGCCAAGGGCGAATGAAATGGCGAAAGAGATAGTCGACAAATGTGAAGGATGTCAGTTTTACTCCAATATGTCGCACAAACCCGCATCAGCCCTGAAAACCATTCCACTCGCCTGGCCCTTTGCTATCTGGGGACTGGACATGGTTGGACCACTGAGAACGGGCAGGAGCGGCTTCACTCATGTGCTAGTAGCAGCAGTCGACAAGTTCACCAAATGGATTGAAGCTAAGCCTATCAAGAATCTTGATGCTTGCACTGCAATCAGTTTCATCAGAGAGTTGATATTCAGATATGGAGTTCCGCACAACATCATCACTGACAATGGGTCAAACTTTGATTGTGACAAATTCAGAGCCTTTTGCGCCTTCGACTACGCTTCAGTCGCTCACCCCCAGTCGAATGGACAAGCGGAAAGAGCAAACGGCTTAATTCTCAAAGGACTGAAACCCCGACTGATGCGCGATCTCAAGCACGCAGCAGGTGCATGGGTCGACGAGCTTCCATCAATTCTTTGGGGATTGAGGACAACCCCGAACCGATCAACTGGAAGAACCCCATTCTTTCTGGTCTACGGAGCCGAAGCAGTTTTGCCGAGTGACCTGCTTCACAACGCACCCCGAGTCAAGCTCTACTCTGAAGATGAAGCAGAACAAGCCCGGCAGGACGCAGTCGACCTCCTGGAAGAAGAAAGAGAAATGGCCACGATCCGATCGACCATCTATCAGCAAGACTTGCGTCGATTCCATGCCAGAAATGTGAAGAGTCGAGCCTTCCAAGAAGGAGACTTGGTCCTCCGAGTGGATCAACAGAAACCACACAAACTCGCTCCTACTTGGGAAGGTCCCTTCATAGTCACCAGAGTCCTCCACAATGGAGCGTAGCACCTCTATAATGTCGATCGCCAGATTGATGAGCCACGAGCCTGGAATGCGGAGCTGCTCCGCCCCTTTTATACTTGAATTCTCACTCGGATGAGATGTAATAAGAAGAACTTCTGTAGTTTATTTATCAAAGACAAGAGCATTATAATTTTCCCAGTGATTGTTATTGTTTTTGTTTGCGTGAGAAATTCCCCAGTGGGTGGCTTAGCTGCGAATCCGTTTCGCCTAAGTTTGTAAAAATAATTTCCTACCGAGTGGTGAGCCAGCCTCTCACTCGGAGGCTTAGCTGCGAACCCGTTTCGCCTAAGTGTTTGAAAATCCTACCGAGTGGTGAGCGACCCTCCCACTCGGGGGCTTAGCTGCAGTCCAGTGCTCACCTAAGTTTGAAAAATCCTACCGAGTGGAGAGCGACCCTCCCACTCGGGGGCTTAGCTGCAGTCCAGTACTCGCCTAAGTTTGAAAATCCTACCGAGTGGAGAGCGACCCTACCACTCGGGGGCTTAGTTGCAGTCCAGTACTGGCCTAAGTTTGAAAATCCTACCGAGTGGAGAGCGACCCTCCCACTCGGGGGCTTAGCTGCAGTCCAGTACTCGCCTAAGTTTTAAAAATCCTACCGAGTGGAGAGCGACCCTCCCACTCGGAGGCTTAGCTATAGTCCAGTACTCGCCTAAGTACAAAACACATCCTAATCCGCAAGGGCGACGAGGTGCAGGTCGACTGCCACCTTCTCCTTTGGAGCTTCTCCACAAATGCAATGTGCGCTCCATCCCGACCCGCAAGGACGACGAGGTGCAGGTCGACTGCTACCTTCTCCTTCGGAGTTGCGCCACAAATACAAAAGTTGTCTCGAGTGAAGAACGAGTTCCACTCGACGGAGAATTCATGAAGATATTCAACGATAAACCAAGTTCAGATAAATCCTAAAGGTTCCAGACCGCAGATCGAAGTGATCGGGCATTCAGCCTGAAAGAGTTTAATGGTTACAAAAACCACTCGGCATTCCGAGGCAAATTTAAGGTGAGGCATAAAAGTTTGTTCACTCCGCAGGAGGAGGACTGGCAGGCTCGATGAACTCATCCAGGTCGACGCCGTCGGCGATCCGAGTGGCTGCAGCAATAAAAGTCTCCATAAAAGATTGGAAGTCATGCCTCTGGGTGTTGGTGACCTTGATTGCTCCCAGCTTATCTTGTCGCACCTCCTTGCAGTGGACACGAACAAAGACAGAGCCACATCAGCACCGCACCGGGCAAAAGATTTCTTCCACTCCTACACTCGACCAGGGATCTCGTTAAGTCGAGTCATCAGAGACTCGAGATCATTCTGGAGTGTGGCCCCTGGCCAAAGTGCCGTGTCGATCTGTGACGTGGCGAACTTCATTCGAGCCAAGTAGTCCACAACACCGTCAATGCGGGATTCCAGTCGCAGCAGATTCATGGTAGTTTCATCTTTCACGGGAGAGTTGATGGGGTCCAAACCTGGCTCAATCCGCCGAGTCTCCTCCTCGAAGTTCTGGCAAAACTCTGCATTCACGATCCAAGGATAAGTCAATTTTCGTATGCTGAGTCAACAAAAAAAACATTAGTCAGAACAAAATGTATACCTTCAAGCTTGATGAACAACTTCTTGGCAAGGCTCCTTAGATGGCTCTCCAGATCGTCCCTCCTGCGAGCGATGCCTTCCATCTTCTCGTTCAGGCGGACCTTGTCCTTCTTCAAGCGCGTGACCTCCTTGTTGGCTTCGTTCAGGGCAGATTTCATCTTGGCGTTCTCTTCTTCCAGTTGGCCGACTGAAGCCAGTTTCTGTTCAGCCAGAGCGGTTCTGTCGTCAGCTTTCTTTTGAGCAGCAGCCAAATCTTGATCCTTCTTCGCCAGAGCTTCGTTTAGTTTTTCTGCAAAGAAATGGTGCTTGATTCAGAAAGAGCAGAAGGGTACTCAAGCCTAAGAAAAACCAGTCGACAAGCTCGTCTTACCATTGGCGTCGTCCTTGGCCTTTTGCAGCTCTGTCTTGGCCAATTACAAGTCAAGGTTTAGCTGGATCTGCTATTTCTCCAAGTCAGCAAAGCGAGCTCCAAGATCACAAGATTTCTGCAATCAGGGAGGGGAAGTTATTTTACAGCGAAAAACGATAAAGACAATAAATACTAAGACTACGGTCGACTGCCCGCAGTCCACCATAGTCTCGGGGACTACACCCAGTGGGTGCACTTTGCGTGCCCCCATCGGTTCGGTTTACACTGGACACGGCCAGGCTAGATCGAGCGAAAGAATCAAAATACAAAGACTACAGTCGACTGCCAGCAGTCCACCGTAGTCTCGGGGACTACACCCAGTGGGTGCACTCAGCGTGCCCCCACTAGTCCAAAAATTCAATCGACACACCCAGTGGGTGTACAGATGCAAAGATTTTCGGAAAGAGAGTCTTCAGATAGCATATCTTAACAGAACAAGCGGTGACGAACTAACCTGAACATTGCTTTGGAGAGCCGAGCTAGCGTCATAGGCGGCCTGACTGGCGTCCCGCACCGCCTTCATCTTCTCCATCATAATGCCCGCGTGGCGTATGGCTTCCTTGGCAGCATTCACTTCGTCCTCCGGGACATGATGGATCGCAAAAACTGAAGGTGGGTCGGCAGGAGCTTGAGCAGTCGACGAAGAAGGCAGGGCACTCGACAATGGTACGGCGAAGGTAACAGAACCCCGATTGGCATCACCAGCGTCCTGAACGACTGGTTCCGCCATCAGCGTCGACTGTGGCACCCTGCTTGCAGGAGATTTCCTACTTTTCCTCGTCAAAGGCCTCTCAGGCTCTTCATCATCATCATCGGGGAGGTCAATAATGTTGGGAGCTGTTCAAAGATCAATCGCCAAAATCACATCACCCAATAGTACACATTGCAGTTGAGTCGACCAAATAAAGACAGAATGACAGAAATCATACCCAGATTGGAAGTGACTGCATCCTCCATTACCTCATCCTCATCCCTGTAAGCTGAGGTCCTGGAAGTAGCAGCGCTGCCAGTTCCAAAGTTCGTCTGGTTAAATCAAGAAAAAATAAACAGCACGGAGCGTCGAGTGAATACAAAGGGAGACACTCACGCAGAAGCGACGGGGATGTCAATCTTAATCTTCGGCAACGCCTTCCGAGGCTTCTGCTCTACAACTTTGGGATGCTTTGACGCTTTTTCAGTTGGGGTTGGTGAAGATGTCCGAGGACGCTTTGAAGACTGACCAGTTTGAGCAATCGCCTTTTCACGGGCGCTTGGTCGTTCTTGGTCAAGCTTGGATCGCCTCTCCCTGCGAGGAGGCAACTCGACTTCTTCTTCGTCACTTGAGTCGTCGCTTTCTTCGTCCCCTTCTCCGTCAGAATGCCATTCGCCACTGTCGCCGCCGCTCGCCTCTCCTTCCGGGTCTTGCTCTTGCTCTCCGTTGGGCACTGAGTACATTTTGATAAGGGCCTGAAAGAAAGCAGGAAGAATAAAGTCAGTCGACGCAGTATAGACAGCTGTGCGAGTGAATTCAGATTATAATCAAAAGCTCAGAATCGGACCTTTCTGGTTCATGGGACTGGTCGAATGGAGGAACTCTCCTGGCTCCCCTGGGGTTGTCCTTGTTTCCGGTGATGCCCGACAGCCACCCCTCCAGTGTGTCGTCATCGACCTCCTCCGGGTGAATCCGAGTGGTGTCGTCAAGACCCGAATACATCCACATCAGATGGTCTCGAGCTTGAAGAGGCTGGATGCGCCGCCGAAGGAAAACCTCCAAGAGATCCATACCAGTGACCCTGTCACGGATAAGCTGGACCACTCGTTCGACCAGCACCTTAACTTGCACCTTCTCCTCCAGGATGACCTTCAAAGAGGAGGGTTTCCTCACTCTCTCCATGGTAAAAGGAGGGAGGCCAGTCGACTGCCCTGGTGTCGGCTGGTCTTTGCAGTAAAACCAGGTCGACTGCCATCCGCGGACCGAGTCGGGAAGAATCATGGCCGGAAAGGAACTTTCCCCTCTCATCTGAACACCAAGACCCCCACACATCTGAATCACTTGTGTTCTCTCATCACTCGGATTGGCCTTTTTCATCGTCTGAGAACGACAGGTGAAAATGTGCAAGAAAAGACCCCAGTGAGGCCGGCAACCCAAGAAATTCTCGCACAAAGACACGAAAGCAGCGAGATACACGATTGTGTTGGCAGTGAAGTGGTGGAGTTGTGCCCCAAAGAAATTCAGAAATCCCCGAAAGAAATGGTGAGGAGGCAAGGAAAACCCACGGTCGACGTGGGTGGCAAGGAGAATGCGCTCACCCTCCCGAGGTTGCGGCTCGGATTCCTTCCCCGGAAGCCGTGCCAATCCATGGGGGATCAGTCCTCCGTCGGCTAGGTCGTCGAGGTCTTCTTGGCGGATCGTCGAGCGGATCCAGTCGCCCTGGATCCAGCCCTTCGGCAGGCCGGCTCGTGAGGAAGATCCACCCCGACTGGTCGCCTTCCCCTTCGCCTTTGCCGTCGCCTTCTTCACCCGCTCCAGAGCCACCGTCTTCTCCTTCCCCATCGTCGTCGGTGAGACACGTACGGAGCGGCGGCGCCGGGGTGAGAGCGAGCGCGACGAAGAAGCCCGAAGAGGAGAAGAGGAAATGAGAATGCACTGTTCAAGAAACCCCGGTCCGACGCATTATATGAGGTTACTTCTGAGTGGTTGACTGGTAGGCCTGGACGATCCTGTCAAATCCCGCAACAGTCGCGTGCGCGATATGTGGCGAAAAAGGTGGCGCAGAGATTGAGGCGGCTCCGCCCTATCCCATCCGGATACTGCGGCCTCCCCCGTCCCGCGCGCTTCCCAAAATTCGAATCCAGCGAAATCCGCGGGCAGCAGAACAACTTGTCAGACGGAAGATCTCCTCCACACCGTCACTCGGAGCTTTTCAAGTAAAGAAACTCACTCGATAAAAAACTAAGAATGGATCAAGGCGACTGAAAAGGAAGTTGTTTTCGTCACTTAGGTTCATTGATCCGAAACAAGATATGCTCATGGCATGAAAAATGAGTCGGAGAAGTTCTCAACTCCTTCCCCACTAAAACCTCGATCCATTCGGGGGCTAATGATGAAGCTATGTACCTAGGGTAGGGTCATGGACCTGTCCTAACTGCCCTACCCAAGGACATCTCAAGAAGAAATCACCTTTCAATCAACTTGGAGGTGTTCCACTCGACAGACTCGAAGACACCCGACTAAGAAGAAATCACTCGACCAAGATCCAACCACTCGACGGCCAGGAGACCTAAAGTCACTCTGCATGCTAACGGTCGGTCATTAAGCAGCTTTTATGGTCATCATAGAACTTTATTAGGGACGTTACCAGTAACGCCCAGCCTTAATGTAATTAAAACCATGCATAACTGAGGGCCGGAGGGGTCTGGCAAACTCTATATAAGCCACCCCCCTCCTCAGTGTAAAGGGTTCGCACCCCTGTGATTCATACACACATAATCCAGTCGACCGCCTCCGGGCTCCGAGACGTAGGGCTATTACTTCCTCCGAGAAGGGCCTGAACTCGTAAACCTCGTGTGCGTACAACTACTCCATAGCTAAGATCTTGCCTCTCCATACCTACCCCCCTACATTACTGTCAGACTTAGAACCACGACAGTCAGCGCCTATAGTGAAGGTGGCGCTTGAGGCCCCGTCCTCGTCAACCGGTATCTGCTTCGTCTGGGCTTGACCTTGAGTGAATAGATGCTTCTTCTTGGTTGGCGCAGCCCCCTTGGTCCTGGGCATGGCCTTATCGGCCGGGCAAGCTGTCGCCGTGGCCCTGAAGGCGAGTTTGAGGGCCGCAAAGGTTTCCTTGGTGTCTCCGGCCACGGTGAGGATGCCCTTGCTCCCTGGCATCTTCATGAGGTTGTAGGCAGGATGAGTAGCTACCATGAATTGGGCCAGCGGCGGGTACCCGAGGATGGCATTGTATGGTAAGTCGATGCGGGTGATGTCGAAGTCGATTAGCTCAGTGCGGTAGTTGTCGCGTGTGCCGAAGGTCATGGGGAGACGGATCTTCCCCAGGGGATTGGAGGAGCCGCCGCCGACTCTGGAGAAGGGATTGCTGGGGGGAGCCGCTCAAGCGGTACATGAAGGAGGCTAAAAGCCGCCACGGAGAGTACGTTCAGGCCGGCGCCACCGCCGATGAGGGTCTTGGTAACAGCTATGCTACAGATGGTGGGCGTGCAAAGCATCGGGAGCACGCCCGAACCGACGGTGGTGACTGATGATCCCCCGAGTCAAAGGTCAGGTCGGCCTTGGCCGCCGCCCAACCCGAGGGATCCCCCTGCCGTGTGGAGGCGGCGCCGATCTGGCGAAAGAACAGCTTGGCGTGATGGTCCGAGGGCGGCGCCTATGATCCACCGAGGAGAGCCACGACGACGAGGGGTGCTGGTCCCTTGAAGCACATGATGAAGAGGTCGCGTAGCTCCTCCCAGGAAGCCACAGAAGATTCCGGCAGATGGAGGAGCCAGGCGCGCGGCACGCCAGCGAGGGCCATTGGGAGCCAGTTGTCCATGACTTTATCGTCACCCCGGCCTCTAGGACGGCCTCCTCGTATGCCAGCAGGAAGGCCGCCGGATCCGCCGCACCATCGTAATGGGCACGACATCTCCTGCTTGAACTTGTGTGGCCACCACACCTTCTGCAAGGCGGGGGTGAAGGCCCGGAGCCGCACGATGCTGTGGAGGGCGCTCGTCGATCCAGTCGGAGAAGCGGTGACGTCCATGAGAGCCAGTCGATGCACCCCTACCTGTCGCGCCAAATGTCAGATTTCGGGTTCCGGCAAAACCCTTGAGGTTCGAACACTCGGGTGCACATGAAGATCTCTCCACCCTCTAGCTCGCACACATCATGATCTCACGGTCTAGCACGATGAACCCAAAGAACAGGGGACACAAGAGTTTATACTAGTTCGGGCCACCAATGTGGTGTAATACCCTACTCCAGTGTGGAGTGGTGGATTGCCTCTTGGCTGAGGATAAACAGTTACAAGGGAAGAACAGCCTCCTAAGGAGAGGTGTTCTTGTGCTCTCCCTCTCTCTCTCTCTCTGGATAAGTTGCCTCCTACTGTGGTGGCTAGTCCTATTTATAGAGTCCTTGGTCCTCTTCCCAAATATTGAGCGGGAAGGGATCCCCCAACGGCCAAATTTGAAGGGAGACAACTAGTACAAGTTATCCTGACAAAAGTAGTCTTCGCCCACCAAAGGCTCTGGTAGTGACGCCGTCTTGGGCTCCATGGTGACCTCTGTCCTGCTGTCCTGCAGGTCTTGGTCTTGTTGCACCAGTAGGGAAACCTTTGCCTGATGCCTCGGGAATTCTCGCCTGTGATTGACTCTTTAGCACCAAAGAGGAAACGAGGAAACTACGCGCGCTGGCGCCCGCCTGGCTCCAGTCGTCATGGCTTGCGTCATAGAAACCTCGTGAGGTGTCCCTTGCCTTGATCTCTCCACCCCTCGCAAGCCAGCCTGGTGAGGCTGCCCCTGAGGAGGCCTTGTGTCGTCTACCTCACGGAGCTTGGCCCCTCGCGAGGGTCTTGAGTGTTTGCTGGTGAAGATGGGCCGTACAGGGGCGCTCGTGGAGCCACACTGTGGGCCGCATGTAGGCAAGTCTTGGGACCCCCGTTCCCAGAACGTCGACACCCTCGCCCCCTTGGTGGTCGTGTCGAACACCTTCACTATTAGCATGGTGTGGCTACTGTCATAGCTTAAGATGCAGATGTGCCCAAGCTGAAGGTCATCAGCGCGGGCGAACTGCTTCCATCTGTTCTTCATGCACTGATGGAAGCAGTTCACCCAGTCTCATGACCTTCAGCTCGGGGACGTCCTCGTCTTAAGCTACAACACCAGTCGGTCAGCACTCGGACCGAAAGAACCTCGACCATCGACCCCTCGCACCCTCGGTGGTCCTATCGAACACCTTCACTGTGAGCATGGTGTCGCTGTTGTCATAGCTCAAGATGCATGCGTGCCCGAGCTGAAGGTCACCATCGAGGGTGAACTGCTTCCATCCGTTCTTCGTGCACGGATGGAAGCAGTTCACCTAGTCTCATGACCTTCAGCTCAGGGACGTCCTCGTCTTAAGCTACGACACCAGTCGGTCAGCACTCGGACCGAAAGATCCTCGACCATCGACCCCTATACCCTCGACCCCTCGCCCCCGATCCTCGACCCTCTGCCCTGACCCTCGACCCCTTGGCAACCGACTATTCCCTATCCGGTTCCGTCGGTGCTGATGCACCCCTAACCTCGACCCGGTACTATCGGCGCCGACGCACCCCTAACCTTCTCTTCTTCTTCTTCCGCCTCTTGTTCCTCCTCCTCCTCTTCTTCTTCTTCTTCTTCTTCTTCGTCTTCTTATTCTTCCTCTTCTTCTTATTTTCTTTTTTTTCATATTTCATCTTTCTTGTTAACTAAACCTAAACTAAACTAAATATAAACCTAAACCTAAAAAACAAAAAAACCTAAAATAAACATAAACCAAACTAAATCTAAACTAAACTAAACTAAACCTAAACTAAACTAAATCTAAACCTAAACCTAATAAAATAGAAGAAAAAAACCCTAACTAAATCTAAACTATAAACTAACCTAAAAAGAGGGGGAGGGGCTCACCAGACCGGGGGAGGTGGACGAGGCCGATGCCGGCGGGTCGGGGGGCAGGGCGTCGGCGGGGCGGGGTGTAAGGCGGGCCAGGGTGGCGGGGGGCGAGCAGCGGGGGGAGCGGTGTTCCAGCAAGTCGTGGTGTCCGGGGGGCGGGGGCGGAGTGGCGGGGCGGGCAGCATGCAGGAGCGGCGGCAAGGCCCGAGCGGCAGTGACAGCGGGCGGCGGGCTGAGGCGGCGTGTGGTCAGGGATGGGGGCGATTGGGGGCGACGGTGTGTGGTCGGGGTCGGGGGCGATCTGATAGGCGGTGCGTGGTGGGGGTTAGGGAGAGAGAGAACAAAGAGAGAGGAGGCGGGGGAACGGCTGTTACATAGTTAAATCTTTGCCGTCTGCTAGCAGACGGCAAAAAAGTGGGCCTCGTGGGCCGTCAGGGTTTGGACTGATGACCCACAAGTGTAGGGGATCTATCGTAGCCTTTTCTATAAGTAAGTGTGTCGAACCCAACGAGGAGCAGAAGGAAATGATAAGCGGTTTTCAGCAAGGTATTCTCTGCAAGCACTGAAATTATCGGTAATAGATAGATTGGTGATAAGGTAATTTGTAACGGGTAACAAGTAATGAAAGTAAATAAGGTGCAGCAAGATGGCCCAATCCTTTTTGTAGCAAAGGACAAGCCTGAACAAACTCTTATATGAAGGAAAGCGCACCCGAGGACACATAGGAATTATCTTCAAGCTAGTTTTCATCACGCTCATATGATTCGCGTTCGGTACTTTGATAATTTGATATGTGGGTGGACCGGTGCTTGGGTACTATCCTTCCTATGGCAAGAATCCCACTTATGATTAACCCCTATTACAAGCATCCGCAACTACAACAGAAGTATTAAGGCAATCCTAACCATAGCATGAAACATATGGATCCAAATCAGCCCCTTACGAAGCAACGCATAAACTAGGGTTTAAGTTTCTGTCACTCTAGCGATCCATCATCTACTTATTACTTACCAATGCGTTCCTCTAGGCCCAAACAATGGTGAAGTTTCATGTAGTCGACGTTCACATGAAACCACTAGAGGAAAGACAACATACATCACATCAAATTATCGAACGAATACCAAATTCACATGACTACTTATAGCAAGACTTCTCCCATGTCCTTAGGAACAAACGTAACTACTCACAAATCATATTCATGTTCATAATCAGAGGGGTATTAATGTGCATAATGGATCTGAATATATGATCTTCCACCAAGTAAACCAACTAGCATCAACTACAAGGAGTAATCAACACTACTAGCAACCCACAGGTACCAATCTGAGGTTTGGATACAAAGATTGGATACAAGAGATGAACTAGGGTTTGAGATGAGATGGTGCTGGTGAAGATGTTGATGGAGATTGACCCCCTCCCAATGAGAGGATCGATGGTGATGACGATGGTGATGATTTCCCCCTCACGGAGGAAAGTTTCCCCGGAAGAACAGCTCCGCCGGAGCCCTAGATTGGTCCCGCCAAGGTTCCGCCTCATGGCGGCGGAGTTTCGTCCCGTGAGCTAGCTTATGATTTTTCCTCCATGAAAGACTCCATATAGCCAAAGATGGGCATCAGAGGGCTGCCAGGGGGCCCACGAGGCAGGGGGCGCGCCCAGGGGGGGTAGGGCGCACCCCCTCCCTCGTGGATGGTGGGTGACCCCCCTCTGGTTCTTCTTTCGCTCAATATTTTTTATATATTCTGAAATGTGCTCCCATGAAGTTTCAGGACTTTTGTAGTTGAGCAGAATAGGTCTCTAATATTTGCTCCTTTTCCAGCCCAGAATTCCAGCTGTCGGCATTCCCCCTCTTCATGTAAACCTTGTAAAATAAGAGAGAATAGGCATAAGTATTGTCACATATTGTGTAATAACATCCCATAATGCAATAAATATCAATATAAACGCATGATGAAAAATGGACGTATCAACTCCCCCAAGCTTAGACCTTGCTTGTCCTCAAGCGAAAGCCGATATCGATAAATATGTCCACATGTTTAGAGATAGAGGTGTCGATAAAATAAAATACGAACTTGAGGGCATAATGATCATTCTTATAACAACAACATATATAATTATTGTCATATGATCTCTTATGCTAAAGTAACAATTCAATCACAATTTCAAGTATGAATCATAAACTTCATTGAAAACTAACAAACTATAATCTCAGGCATTGAAGCAATTGCATTTTGTCATACATCAGAAAGAGTCAATATAAGAGCTTTTCAGCTAGTCCACATACTCAACTATCATTTAGTCTTTCACAATTGTCAGCACTCACACAATATTTATGGGTATGAAGTTTTAGCTGGACACAGAGAAATATAGGGGCTTATAGTTTTGCCTCTCAACTTTTTACCTCAAGGGTAATGTCAACAATAATAGTTCATGAAAACTCACATACAATTAGCTATATATATCAAGATCTTTCTAACACACTGTGCTTTCCAAAGGATAAAATGTAAAAAGGAAAGGTGAAGATCGCCATGACTCTTATATGAAGTATAAGACAAGAATAAAAGATACACCCTTCGTAGAGGGAAGCAGAGGTTGTCATGTGCTTTTATGGTTGGATGCACAAAATCTTAATGAAAAATAATGTCACTATATATTGCCACTTGTGATATGGACCTTTATTATGCAGTCTGTCGCTTTTATTTCTTCCACATCACAAGATCGTATAAAGCTTATTTTCTCTGCACTAATAAATCATACATATTTAGAGAGCACTTTTATTGCTTGCAACGATGACAACTTACTTGAAGGATCTTACTCAATCCATAGGTAGATATGGTGGACTCTCATGGCAAAACTAGGTTTAAGGATATTTTGAAGCACGAGTAGTATGTCTACTTGGTGCATAGAATTTGGCTAGCATGAGAGGGAAAGGCAAGCTCAACATGTTGGATGATACATGACAATATAATTTATTTTAGATGTAAGAAAACATAACCCATCACGTTGTCTTCCTTGTCCAACGTCAAGTCTTTAGCATGTCATATTTTAATGAGTGCTCACAATCATAAAAGATGTCCAAGATAGTATATTTAAATGTGAGAAGCTCTCTTTCTTTATTACTTCCTATTAATTGCAACGATGACCAAAACTATGTTTGTCAACTCTCAACAACTTTTATTCATCATACTCTCTATATGTGAAGTCATTACTCTCCATAAGATCCACATGATCCCTTTATTTCTTTTTATTCTTTTTCTTTTATTTTATTCCCTCAAGATCATAGTAAGATAATCAAGCCCTTGACTCAACACTAATATTTATTATATATAGCTCACGGACTCGATTACATAGAAGGATCATAAAGCAAAACTCAAAACTAGATCATGCTAAAACTTTATTCTACTAGATCAAGATATTACCAAAAGGATCGAACTAAGAAAAATGGTAAAGATAAAAGTGTGATGGTGATATGATACCGGGGCACTCCCCCAACTTGGTAGTTTCCAAGGGGAGTGCCCATACCCATGTGTTTATGTCTCGTTCCTCGGAGGTGGCAATGATGGAGTTGTTGATGATGTAGGCTTGTCATCCATCTTCCAAGGCATAGGCTCACCATCATAGAAGGATGATCGAGTCTCCGGGATCCTCAAATCTGCAGCCAAACTCATCCTCTTTAATCTATATTCATACTCACAGTTTTGGTTTTGCAGGTCATAGATCTGGGCTTGGAGGCGCTCAATTTTCTCGTGAAGCTTGAAGATGGCCTCCCCAATGTTCTTGTCATCCAGCTTCTGGTTGTTGGTGAACTCCATGATCATTATATGATTGGAGTCGAGTCCATGTTCCACCATCTCCTGGCACTTGAAAACTTATTGCTCCATTGCCTCGAGCCTTGTCACCACGCTTCCGGTCCTCCGTGGTCCCTCAACATCGCGGATGTGCAGCAACCCCTCACGAATCTCAATGGTTTGAGGGTGTTGCAGAACCTCCATGAGGTAGGGGTTGATGACCTTCTCGAAGAACTTGTCCTTGGGGGCACCTGAAGACGCCATGTCGATCTAGATCTGTTAGAAAAACAGCTTGAAACAAGGGTAGAAGATATTTGCATGAAACGGTGGTCAAAACCTTCGGGAGATTATATAATGAATTTTTACCAACCAAAAGAAGTATCGTGCAAGAAAACGGAGTCCAGAGAGCACACGAGGTGCCCACGAGGCAGGGGGCGCTCCCAGGGGGTAGGGCGCGCCCTCCACCCTCATGAAAGCCTCGTGTCCTTTCCAGACTACTTCTTATTTTCCTATTTTCTTAAATATTCCAAAACGGAGAAAATTTGCCATTAGAACTATTTTGGAGTCGGTTTACTTACCGTACCACGTACCTATCCCTTTTCAGAGTCTGAAACATTCTGGAAAGTGTCCCTTATGTATTCCTCCGGGGTTACAGTTTCAATAACATTAGTTTCAACATTTATGGGATTACCTGAGATATAATCTTTGATTCTTTGACCGTTCACCACCCTCGGATTTGTGCCTTCGAAGTTGTTGATTTTCATGGCACCGGAACGATAGACCTCCTCGATGATGTAAGGATCTTCCCATTTAGAGAGGAGTTTCCATGCAAAAAAAATCTTAAATGAGAGTTGTATAATAATACATAATCACCTACATTAAACTCACATTTTTGTATCCTTTTATCATGCCCTCTTTTAGCCTTTTCTTTAAACAGTTTGGCATTCTCATAAGCCTGGGTTCTCCATTCATCAAGTGAGATAATGTCAAATAGCCTCTTCTCACCGGCAAGTTTGAAATCATAATTGAGCTCTTTAATGGCCCAATATGCCTTATGTTCTAGTTCAAGAGGTAAGTGACATGCTTTACCATGAACCATTTTATACGGAGACATACCCATAGGATTTTTTATATGCAGTTCTATAAGCCCATAATGCATCATCAAGTTTCTTGGAGCAATTCTTTCTAGATCTATTAACAGTATTTTGCAAAATTAGTTTAAGCTCTCTATTGCTCAGTTCTACTTGACCACTAGACTGTGGGTGATACGGAGATGCAATTCTATGATTAACATCATACTTAGCGAGCATTTTACAGAAAGCACCATGAATAAAATGTGAACCACCATCAGTCATTAAATATCTAGGGACTCCAAACCTCAGAAAAATAATTTCTTTAAGCATCTTAATAGAGGTGTTATCATCGGCACTACTAGTTGGAATAGCTTCTACCCACTTACTAACGTAATCAACAGCAACTAAAATATGTGTATAACCATTAGAGGAAGGAAATGGTCCCATATAATCAAACCCCCAAACATCAAATGGTTCAATAACAAGTGAATAATGCATAGGCATTTCCTGACGTCTACTAATGTTACCAATTCTTTGACATTCATCACAAGAAAAGACAAAGTTACGGGCATCCTTGAAGAGAGTAGGCCAATAAAAACCGGATTGCAATACCTTATGTGCAGTTCTATATCCAGCATGGTGTCCTCCATAAGCCTCGGAGTGAAACTTGCGTAGGATCTATTCCCGTTCATGCTCAGGTACACAACATCAAATAACATCATATACTCCTTTATAAAGATGTGGGTCATCCTAGAAGTAATGTCTTAAAACATAGAAGAACTTTTTCTTTTGTTGGTATGTGAATCTAGGTGGTATAAATTTAGCAACAATATAATTAGCATAATCAGCATACCATGGAGTAGTACGAGAAGCATTTATAATAGCTAGTTGTTCATCAGGAAAGCGATCATCAATAGGTAGTGGGTCATCAAGAACATTCTCTAACCTAGACAAGTTGTATGCAACGGGGTTCTCATCTCCCTTTCTATCAATAATATGCAAATCAAATTCTTGTAGCAAGAGAACCCATCGAATAAGTCTAGGTTTAGAATCTTTCTTTTTCATAACATATTTAATAGCAGCATGATCAGTGTGAACAGTTACTTTAGAATCAACAATATAAGGTCTGAACTTATCACAAGCAAACACAACGGCTAAAAATTCTTTTTCAGGAGTAGCATAGTTTCTCTAGGCATTTTCTAGAGTTTTACTAGCATATTGAATAACATTTAATTTTTTATCAACTCTTTGTCCCAGAACAGCCCCTACAGCATAATCACTAGCATCACACATAATCTCAAAGGGTAAATTCGAATCAGGTGGCTGAACAATGGGTGCAGAAATTAAAGCTTTCTTAAGTATTTCAAATGCTTCTACACAATCATCATCAAAGACAAAAAGAACATCTTTTTGTAAGATATTAGTCAGAGGCCGAGAGATTTTAGAGAAGTCCTGAATGAACCTCCTATAAAAATCGGCATGACCAAGGAAACTTCTTATACCTTTAATGTCCTTAGGACACGACATCTTTTCAATAGCATCAACCTTAGCTTTATCAACTTCAATATCTCTTTCAGAAATTTTATGCCCCAAGACAATACCTTCATTAACCATAAAGTGGCACTTCTCCCAATTGAAGACAACATTAGTTACTTCACATCTCTGCAAAACTCGATCAAGGTTGCTTAAGCAATCATCAAAAGAAGTTCCATAAACAAAAAAATCATCCATGAATACCTCAACAATCTTGTCACAAAAGTCAGAGAATATAGCAGTCATACATCTTTGAAAGTAGCAGGTGCATTGCATAAACCAAAAGCCATACATCTATAAGCAAAGGTACCAAAAGGGCAAGTAAAAGTTGTCTTTTCTTGATCCTCTTTTGACACAGGTATTTGAGAGAAACCAGAATAACCATCTAGAAAGCAAAAATGTGTTAGTTTGGCTAATCTTTCTAGCATTTGATCAATAAACGGTAAATGGTAATGATCCTTTTTAGTAGCTTTATTTAATTTGCGGAAATAAATTACCATTCTATAACCTGTAAAAATTCTTTGTGGGATCAGTTCATCTTTATCATTAGGAGCAACCGTAATACCTCCCTTCTTAGGGACACAATGGACAAGACTTACCCACTGACTATCAGCAATGGAATAAATTATACCTACCTCTAGAAGCTTTAGTATTTCTTTTCTTATCACTTCTTTCATCTTAGGATTTAACCGTCATTTGTGATCAACAACCGGTTTAGCATCCTTTTCTAGTTTTATTTTGTGCTGGCATAGAGTGGGACTAATGCCCTTAAGATCATCAAGAGTATATCCGATAGCAGCACGGTGCTTCTTCAGAGTTTTCAATAATTTCTTTTCTTCATGCTCTGAAAGGTTAGCACTAATAATAATAGGATATATCTCTTTCTCATCAAGATAAGCATATTTAAGAGTATCAGGTAAAGGTTTAAGCTCAAACACGGGATCACCCTTGCGTGGAGGAGGATCCCCTAGGATTTCAACATCCAAGTTGTTCTTCAAAATAGGTCCTTGTTTAAAGAATACTTCATCTATTTCCCTTCTTTCATTCATAAACATATCATTTTCATGGTCTAGCAAATATTGTTCTAAAGGATCAATATGAGGCACGACAATAGAAGAAAGACCAATATTACCAGGAAATTCTTTATCATGGGGTTGTCTACGAAATTTAGCAAAATTAAATTCATGAGACATATCCCCTAAACCAATAGAAACAATATCAGTCTATCTTAGCATTAACAGTATTCAAGAAGGGTCTACCAAATATAATGGGACAAAAGTTATTTTGTGGGGAACCAAGAACAAGAAAACCAACATGATATTTTACTTTCCCACGCAAGACTTCAACATCTCTAACAATGCCAACTAGTGAAATAGTATCTCTATTGGCAAGCTTAATTGTAACATCAATCTCTTCTATCTCAGCAGGTGCAATATCATGCATAATTTATTTATATAAGGAATGAGGTATTACACTTGCACTAGCACCCATATCACATAAGCCATGATAGAAATGATCTCCTATTTTAACAGAAATAATAGGCATACCTACAATAGATCTATGTTTATTTTTAGTATCGGGTCTAGCAATTCTAGCAGATTCATCACAGAAGTAAATAACATGCCCATCAATATTATCAGCCAAGAGATCTTTAACCATAGCAACACTAGGTTCAACTTTAATTTTCTCAGAGGGAGTAGGTGTTCTAGTATTACTCTTACGAACCACAGTTGAAGGTTTTGGATGATCCTCTATTCTAACAGGGAAAGGTGATATCTGACTATAAGAAGTAGGAACAACAGGATCATTATAAGTGATAGTCTTTTCTTCAACTTTAATAGGTTCAACTACTTTTACTTCAATGGGAGGATTATATTTAAACCACTTCTCCTTAGGGAGATCAACATGAGTAGCAAAGGATTCACAGAAAGAAGCTACTATCTCAGAGTCAAGTCCATATTTAGTGCTAAATTCACGGAAAGCATCGGTATCCGTAAAAGATTTAACACAATCAAACTTAGGTGTTATACCTGGCTCCTTACCTTCGTCGAGGTCCCAATCTTCAGAGTTGCGTTTAATTCTTTCCAATAAATCCCATTTGAATTCAATAGTCTTCATCATAAAAGATCCAGTACAAGAAGTATCGAGCATGGAGCGATTACTGAGAGAAAGTCGAGGATAAATTTTTTGAATAATCATTTCTTTAGAGAGCTCATGATTGGGGCATAAATATAACACTGACTTAAGCCTCCCCCAAGCTTGAGCGATGCTTTCTCCTTTGCGAGGCCAAACATTATATATATAATTACGATCATGATGAACAAGATGCATAGGATAAAACTTCTGATGAAATTCTGTAGCGACCCGACCTTAGATGGTCAAGTCTCTGTGCTTCAGTGTCATCCCTGGATCGGTAATGCTGACACACACAGTACTCGAAGGATTTATAACAAAGTAACAACCACACACTTATTACATCGAATGTCTCAAGACAGAACTCATTATAGTAACGTGGCTTAAGGCCATCTAATACAATAATAGCGGAAGGCTTGGAAGATAAAGTGAGTCCATCAACTCCAACGGCATAGCTGAGCTGCACGGCAACGACCTAACGAACCTTACTCCTCGTCTGAAAAGTCTGCAACAAAATACGTTGCAGCCCGAAAACGGGTCAACACATGGAATATGCTGGCAAAGTAACACAGTAGAGCAAGAACAGAATGATGCTATCACTACATGCATATTTGGCTGGTGGAAAGCTCTATGGTTACAGTTTTGCGAAAAGCCAATTTTTTCCTACAACAAAGGAATAGATTTTAATTTAACTATCATGGTGGTTGAACAACATTGAGAAGGTTCCTCCAACTCAATCCCAATTAAAGTGATTAACAACCCAACAGTATTAATTAAACATGATGAGATACTTGCGAAAACCCAAGTACTAGATACTTAAGAATTGTCCATAACCGGGGACACGGCTAACCATGATTAGAATGTACACTGTGCAGAGGTTTGCACACTTTTCCCCACAAGACTCGATCGTCTCCGTTGGATTTCTCGCACTATAGGGTGTTTGAGAAACGGATGACCGAGACATAGTCTTTCAGAAACATTAACTCTCTACTCCGGACAGACCATACCAAACCTACATCCCACTACCTGCTGATCTGCCTCTTCAAGAGCTTCACGTAACTAACTCAACTATGCTAGAGCCCATAATAGCTTGTGGCAGCACACGGAAGTTTCTAGCATGAATCATCTCAGTTCCCTTTTAGCCTGGGTGGCGGTCCATAGGAAGATCACACGGGTACTCCAGGATTTCCAAAAAAAACAGGCAACACTGGGTACTGCAGGTGCCTCAATCCACCCAGTTATTTGATTAAGTTGCTACCTTAAGTTGAACCATTAATTAACAAGCTCACATTTGTCATGTATTTCACTCAAACCCAAACCACGTCTACGAGCATAGCATAGCATAGTATATAAGCAACGCGTAGAGTAACTCCCAAGGGTTTGAATGTAACAGGGCAATAGGTTCTACCTCAACAACTACTTCCCAACCCACAATTTAATGACATCCTAATCATGCAATGTCTGAGGATTGGAACTAATGCATAAAAACTGGGTGATAAAGGGGTATGATCAAAGTGTTACTTGCCTTGCTGACAATCTACGAAACATAGGGACTCGTAGTAGCACGCTTCGCACTCCGGATGTTCTATAGCAAGCAAACAATAGCATACATAAGTAACAAGCAACGATGCACAAGCAAAACTCAACTAAAAGAGGGTTGACCAGAAGTTTCAACTTAAGAACTCCGGTTCACAAAAAGAATCAAATCAAACGGAGCAATGAAACTCAAACAGCAAAAGAAAGAAGCTTCATTTACTAATTTGATACTAGGTAAAATTTTACGGTAGCAAAAACTTGTTTGAGTTGGTTAAACGGAAAGAGGGTTTTGGGACAAAACTCTAGGCGCTTGAATCGCCTGATTCCGACTAACAAGCGAAAAGATAAACAGAAACTAAGATCGGATCAGAAATCGCGATCAGAAAAATCGCGGAATAAATCCGCTAAAAGAAAACTTACGAACAGACTAACGAACGAGCGTTCGTTAGCTGTAACTAACGGGCGAAAGCCGTTCGTTAAAATGAATGTACGGATGAATGTCCGCTAACTAGAAGAACCGAGAAAAACTGGCGAATCCAAAAAAATGTATCTAGGGTTTTGTAAAAAAACCGAACGGTTTTAAAAAAACCGGCGGAGTTCGGTGGCTACCTCCGCGACGGGGCTCCGGCGAGGCGGGGCAGCGGCGGGGTGGTGGCTTGCGAGGGCGGCGGCTAGCGGTGGCGGCGACGGCTAGCGCGGGCGGCGGCGGCTGCGGCGCCGGGGCTGGCGGCGGTGGTGTTTGGGGGCGGGGGTGGCGGCATATATAAAGGGGGCGGGGCAGCGACTTGGAGGAGGGGGCAAGGCGCGGCGGAGGCAGTGTCCAACTCGGACTCCGGTGTGAGTGGCGGCAGCGGCGCGGGCGCGCAGGAGGCGGCGGCGGCTGTGCCGGCCTGGATTAGCTGGGCCTTAGGCCCAGTCGGGCGTGGGAATTTTTTTTAAATAATTTCGCTGACCGAAATAAAATCCTAGAAAAAAATAAATAAAAATCTAAAAAATGCCAAAATAAATTTTCACCGTCTAAATAAAATATTTAGGACGAGATGAACATTTTCTTGGCCCTAAAATGCAATTTTGAAAAACGTGCAATTTTTCTAATGCAACCAAAATTGCAATAAATTCCAAATAAAACAAATATTTGATTTTAATATTTTTCCTCCAATATTTCAATTATCTTGGAGAAGTCATATTATCTCCTCTCATATATTGTAGTATGAAATATTTTTGGAGATAAAATAATTAAAACCAAAAATCCTCGTTTCAAAATTTGATAAAAAATCAAATTTGAAAACCGGGAAATCCCCAACTCTCTCCGAGGGTCCATGAGTTGCTTAGGATTTTTGAGTATCGCGAGACGAAATGTGAATAAAATATGATATGCATGGATGACTATGTATAACATTCCAAATTTGAAAATTTGGGATGTTACAAACCTACCCCCCTTAAGATGAATCTCGCCCTCGAGATTCGGGTTGGCTAGAAAATAGGTGTGGGTGGTCTTTGCGTAGATCATCCTCTCGTTCCCATGTGGCTTAGTCCTCGTTATGGTGGCTCCACTGAACTTTCCAAAACTTGATAACCTTACTGTGAGTGACTGGTGGCAAACTCAAGAATCTTAACTGGTTTCTCCTCATAAGTCAAATCATTGTCCAACAGAATCGCCTCCAGGGGTACTGTATCTCTTAGCGGTATATCTGCCATCTCAGCATGACACTTCTTCAGCTGTGAAACGTGAAACACGTCATGAACTCCTGACAATCCCTCGGGTAACTCCAATTTGTAGGCAACTTCTCCCATCCGTTCCAAAATACGATACGGTCCTACAAATCTCGGGGCTAACTTTCCCTTAACTCCAAAACGTTTCACTCCTCGCAAGGGTGATACTCGTAGATATGCTCGGTCTCCAATTTCATAGGTTACCTCCTTGCGTTTTAAGTCAGCATAACTCTTCTGCCTGGACTGAGAAATCTTCAGTCTGTCACGAATCAATTTAACCTTCTCCTCAGACTTTTTGATCAAGTCTGGTCCAAACAACTGTCGGTCTCCTACCTCATCCCACATTAACGGTGTTATGCACCTTCGTCCATACATGGCTTCAAATGGTGCCATCTTCAAACTGGCTTGATAGCTATTGTTGTATGAAAACTCTGCGTATGGCAAATTGTCATCCCAACTAGATCCATAATCTAGCGCACAGGCTCTCAACATGTCCTCCAGAATTTGGTTGACTCTCTCTGTTTGTCCATCCGTCTGCGGGTGAAATGTTGTACTAAACTCCAATCTCGTTCCCAAAGTCTAGTGCAACTGGTGCCAAAACTTTGAGGTAAACTGTGTTCCTCGATCTGATACAATGGTCCTCGGAACTCCATGCAGACATACTATCCTGGACATATATATCTTGGCCAACTTTGCACTTGTATAGGTGGTTTTCACTGGGATGAAGTGAGCTACTTTGGTCAAGCGATCAACTACTACCCATATGGGATCATATCCCGCTTTGGTCCTAGGCAATCCGGTGATAAAGTCCATGCCCAGTTTATCCCACTTCCATTCGGGTATCGGCATAGGCTGCAACAGTCCTACTGTCTTCTGATGCTCTGCCTTCACGCGCTGACATACATCACATACGGCTACATACTCGGCAATATCTTTCTTCATACCGGTCCACCAGAAACGTTCCTTCAAATCCAAATACATCTTGGTGTTTCCGGGGTGTATCGAGTATGGTGAGTCATGGGCCCCTTGAAGTATTAACTTCCTGATCTCCTAGTTATTGGGCACATAGATTCGGTCCTCAAACCATAGGGTATCGTGCTCATCTTCAAGAAAACCTTTGGCCTTTCCTTTTCTCATCTTCTCCCTTATCTCGGCAATCTCCTTGTCCTCCTTCTGAGCTTCCCGAATCTTGTCCAGCAATGTCGACTGGACCTCCATTGTTGTAATAAATCCTCTAGGAACAATCTCCAATCGAAGTTCCATGATGTCCTCTGCTAATTCCTTCGGCAGTCCCTTGCTTTCAAGGATATTAGCATATCTCGTCCAGCTCAAAGCGCCTGCCACGACATTGGCCTTTCCTGGATGATAGTGTAGCTTCATGTCATAATCCTTTATAAGCTCCAACCATCTCCTCTGTCGAAGGTTCAGCTCCTTCTGGGTGAAAATGTACTTCAAAATCTTGTGGTCCATGTACACATCACAACGGTTTCCAATAAGGTAATGTCTCCAGGTCTTCAATGCATGCACTACGGCTCCTAACTCCAAATCATGCATGGCATAGTTCAACTCATGAGGTTTTAGTTGTCGTGAGGCATACGAAACAACTCTCCCATCCTGCATAAGCACACATCCAAGTCCTAAGCGTGAGGCATCGCAGTACACTTGGAACTCCTTATGTATATCTGGCAGTGTTAGCACTGACGCTGTAGTCAACCGTTTATTCAACTCCTGGAAACTTGCCTCGCAATCTTCTGTCCATTTAAAGTTAGTATCCTTCTTTAACAGTTCAGTCATTGGCTTTGCAATCTTGGAAAATTTCTCAATGAATCTTCAGTAGTATCTTGCGAGTCCAAGAAAACTGCGGATCTCGCTAACTGAAGTGGGTGCCAACCATTCAGTGACTAACTGAATTTTGTTGGGGTCTACTGCTATACCTTCTCCCGATATAACATGTCCAAGGAACCCGACTTCCTTCAACCAAAATTCGCATTTGCTAAACTTAGCATACAACTGGTGTTCCCTGAGTTTCTCAAGAACTAAGCGCAAATACTCCTTGTTCTCCTCCTCGTTCTTTGAGTATACCATAATATCATCAATAAACACCACAACAAACTTGTCCAAATACTCCATGAACACCTTGTTCATCATGCTAATGAAATAGGCAGGGGCGCTAGTTAGTCCAAATGACATGACCGATTACTCGTATAATCCATATCGTGTTGTGAACGCTGTCTTCGGTATATCCTTCTCTCATATCTTCAACTGATGATACCCCGATCGCAAATCGATCTTCGAAAACACTTTAGCTCCTTCCAACTGATCAAACAGATCGTTGATCATCGGTAGTGGGTACTTGTTCTTAATCGTCACTTCATTTAATGCTCGATAATCAACAACCATCCTCAGGGATTTATCCTTCTTTTCAACCAAAAGTACTGGGGCTCCCCAAGGTTATGAACTTCTTCGAATGTATCCTTTCTCCAATAACTCCTTGATCTGTTTCTTAATTTCTTCCAGATCATTTGCGGGCATCCGATAGGGTCTCTTGGATATTGGTCCTGTACCTGGCAATAGCTCTATCAAAAAATCAATGTCTCTATCCGGTGGCATGCCTGGTAACTCCTCTGGAAAAACATCCGGGTAATCCTTCACTAGAGGCACTTCCTCTTGAACAACTCCCGTAAGGGCATTCACTTGACTCCTCCTAGGCACATGCCTAGATACATACTTAATCCTTTTTTCCTTCCGGGGTGCTGAGATAAATCGACTTACTAGCACAGTCAATGCTTCCTCCAAATTTTGACATCCAGTCCATACCCAATATCACATCCAATCCTTGTGACTCCAAGATAATTAGGTCGGATGGAAAAACATGTGTTCCAATGGTTAAGGGTATCTGGTCACACCATCGGCTAGCCATATACTCTGCTTCGGGTGAACTTACTAAAAGAGAGGTCCTAAGGGTTTGGGTTGGTAGTTTAAACTTATCCACGAATCCCCTTGATATGTATGAATGCGATGCACCAGTATTGAAAAGAACAAGAGCGGTAAATGACTTAACCAAAAACTTACCTATTACCGAGTCCGGCTACTCTTCAACCTCCTCCACGTTAACATGGTTCACTTGGCCTTTGTTGAATGGATTTGGCTTCTTCCCAG
Organism: Triticum urartu; assembly: GCF_003073215.2. Taxonomy (NCBI): domain Eukaryota; kingdom Viridiplantae; phylum Streptophyta; class Magnoliopsida; order Poales; family Poaceae; genus Triticum; species Triticum urartu. The sequence goes on from NC_053026.1 coordinate 229,371,616, forward strand.
CGCTCCCATTTCCATTTCCATTCTTTCCTTCAGGGCACTCTGTGGCGTAGTGTCCAGTCTTCCCGCACTTGAAACATGTAACATGACTTAAGTCCCTTTTGGCGGGTGTGGCTGGGTTGGGGCGGTTATGATTATTGTTGGTTCCGTTCCCATTACCATTCTAGATCCATTGTGGTTATGCGATCCTCCTCCAGTGTGGTTGTGACCTCCATGGTTATGAACAAGTCCTCCCGAGTTCGAGGTTAGGCGAGGTTTCTGCTGAGCTCCTGAGTTATACTTCCCCTGTCCATATTTCCTCTTGCGGCTCTTAATCTGCTGCTGCTTCCCTTCAATCATAAGAGCCTTTTCTACCAACTCCTGGTAGTTGTTGAAGGTTGCTACCATCAACTGCATGGTCATCTCATCATTCAGCCCTTCCATAAACTTCTCCTGCTTCGCGGCATCTGTGGCCACATCATCAGGGGCATAGCGAGATAACTTGCTAAACTCGTCCACATACTGAGCCATAGTACGGTTCCCTTGATGTAAGTTGCGGAACTCCCGCTTCTTCATTTGCATAGCTCCAGTGGAGACATGGGCTGTGCGGAAAGCTTGCTGAAACTGGTCCCAAGTGACATTGGCTATAGGAAAAGTGGATGTGTAATTATCCCACCATGAGGCTGCTGGACCATCCAATTGATGTGCGGCAAAGCGCACTCTCTCAGCATCTGTGCAACCTGCGGTGGTCAACTCCCTTCCAATGCGGCATAGCCAATCGTCCGCAACTATGGGCTCGGTGCTACTGGAAAACACCGATGGTTGTAACCTTAGAAAACGGGCTAGGTTGTCCACGGGTGGCGGGTTGTTGTTGTTGTTGTTGCCCTGGTTCTGAACTAGCAATTGCATCAAAGTATTCTGCTGCTGGATCAACTGGGTGAGCTCCGGTGGGAAAGCAAAACCAGTGTCACGTCTCGAAGGCATCTGAGGGGTTTAGATGGAAGAGATTTAGAATAGAAAAGAGGTCTAATGAGAAAACACTACCCATATGCACATGAGACAAACACAATCATTTCACTCAATCAATCAAGCAAAGGCATACAAACGATCTAGAACTATCGCACAAGTGCTCATCTACTACTAAATACATGGGGGAATACTAGTGATATATGGTAGTCATCTAGAAATTTTGATCGGTGGAAGACCATGATGTCTGCTCCAGCTTCGTCTTCAAAGTCATCATCACTAGGATCGGAATCGGTGTCGTCAATGATGATGTAGTCCTTGGGTTCTTCTTCTTCTTTTAGTGGTGCTGGTCCTCCCATGAATACTCCGATCTTCTTGACTAAGTCGTCATTCTTCTCTAGTAGTGTCTTGATTTCCTCCTCATATCCATCGCGGGTAAACTTGAGTTCTTCCTCCAGCTCAATGATCATAGTCTTCACCTTCTTCAAGTCCATCATGTCCGCGCACATCTGGTTTTCCTGACGTCGGATGTGCTGGTTTAACTCCTGGATGAAAGCTGCAATGGATCTATCCTTCCTGGTGCTGATTACTTCCCATTGCTCATCTCGGTGCCCACATATTTGGTAAATAGTGTCCTTAAGCTCCATGTTGTAAACTTCTCCATTGCGTCCCATGGTAATGTGGGCTGCCATGCTCTTGCCTAGACTCCAGGTGGGTGCTTCGAAATAAAATTCTATGGGTTTAGAAGATGGCGAGAACGTCCTTCCTGGAACTTGTACTTGAATCATCCAACGCTCCTCCTCAGGTAAAGTGGCGTTGTACATCCCGGTGAAGCTTGGTATTCCAATGTTCAAGTACCTAGTTGCTTCCTTCAAGTGGCGTCCAAAAGGTGTGTCTTCATCCGGTTGTGCAAACTTGTTCTTCATCTCCGTCATCCTAAAGAGTAGAAAATGGAGAGGAGTTAGAAATGAGAAGAGACAGGTGACCTAGGGTTTATCTTAGTGGTCGTGTCCTACACTCAGCGTGTGCTCTGATACCATCTTGTAGCGACCCGACCTTAGATGATCAAGTCTCTGTGCTTTAGTGTCATCCTTGGATCGGTAATGCTGACACACACAGTACTCGAAGGATTTATAATAGAGTAGCAACCACACACTTATTACATCGAATGTCTCAAGAGGGAACTCATTACAGTAACGTAGCTTAAGGCCATCTAATACGATAACAACGGAAGGCTTGGAAGATAAAGTGAGTCCATCAACTCCAACGGCATAGCTGAGCTGCACGTCAACGATCTAACGAACCTTACTCCTTGTCTGAAAAGTCTGCAACATAATACATTGCAGCCCGAAAACGGGTCAGCACATGGAATATGCTGGCAAAGTAACACAGTAGAGCAAGAACAGAATAATGCTATCACTACATGCATATTTGGCTGGTGGAAAGCTCTATGGTTATAGTTTTGCGAAAAGCCAATTTTTCCCTACAACAAAGGAATAGATTTTAATTTAACTATCTTGGTGGTTGAACAACATTGAGAAGGTTCCTCCAACTCAATCCCAATTAAAGTGATTAACAACCCAACAGTATTAATTAAACATGATGAGATACTTGCGATAACCCAAGTACTAGATACTCAAGAATTGTCCATAACCGGGGACACGGCTAACCATGATTAGATTGTACACTATGCAGAGGTTTGCGCACTTTTCCCCACAAGACTCGACCGCCTCCGTTGGATTTCTCGCACTATGGGGTGTTTGAGAAACGGATGACCGAGACACAGTCTTTTAGAAACATTAACTCTCTACTCCGGACAGACCATACCAAACCTACATCCCACTACTTGCTGATCTGCCTCTTCAAGAGCTTCACGTAACTTACTCAACTATGCTAGAGCCCATAATAGCTTGTGGCTGCACACGGAAGTTTCTAGCATGAATCATCTCAGTTCCCTTTGAGCCTAGGTGGCGGTCCATAGGAAGATCACATGGGTACTCCGGGATTTCAAAAAAAAAAAGGCAACACTGGGTACTCCAGGTGCCTCAATCCACCCAGTTGGTTGATTAAGTTGCCACCTTAAGTTGAACTATTAATTCACAAGCTCACATCTGTCATGTATTTCACTCAAACCCAAACCACGTCTACGATCATAGTATATAAGCAACGCGTAGAGTAACTCCCAAGGGTTTGAATGTAACAGGGCAATAGGTTCTACCTCAACAACTACTTCCCAACCCACAAGTTAATGACATCCTAATCATGCAATGTTTGAGGATTGGAACTAATGCATAAAACTGGGTGATAAAAGGGGTATGATCAAAGTGTTACTTGCCTTGCTGACGATCTGCGAAACCTAGGGACTCGTAGTAGCACGCTTCGCACTCCGGATGTTCTATTGCAAGCAAACAATAGCATACATAAGTAACAAGCAACGATGCACAAGCAAAACTCAATTAAAAGAGGGTTGACCAGAAGTTTCAACTTAAGAACTCCGATTCACAAAAAGAATCTAATCAAACGGAGCAACGAAACTCGAATGGTGAAAGAAAGAAGCTTAGTTTACTAATCTGATACTAGGTAAAATTTTATGGTAGCAAAAACTTGTTTGAGTTGGTTAAACGGAAAGAGGGTTTCGGGACGAAACTCTAGGCGCTTGAATCCCGTGATTCCGACTAACGAGCGAAAAGATAAACAGAAACTAAGATCGGATCAGAAATCGCGATCAGAAAAATCGCGGAATAAATCTGATAAAAGAAAACTCACAAATAGACTAATGAACGAGCGTTCATTAGCTGTAACTAATGGGCGAAAACTGTTTGTTAAAAAAAACGTACGGACGAACGTCCGCTAACTAGAAGAACTGAGAAAAACCGGCGAATCCAAAAAAACGGATCTAGGATATTCTAAAAAAACCGAACGGTTTTAAAAAAACCGGCGGAGTCCGGTGGCTACCTCCGGCGAGGGGGCTCCGGCGAGGCGGGGCAGCGGCTCGCGAGGGCGGCGGCGCTCGGCGGCGGCGGCGGCAAGCGGCGGTGGCGGCGGCTAGCGCGGGCGGCGACGGCGGGGGTGGCGGCGGTAGCAGTGGTGTTTGGGGGCGGGGGTGGCGGCATATATAAAGGGGACGGGGCGGCAACTTGGAGCAGGGGGCAAGGCGCGGCGGAGGCGGAGTCCAACTCGGACTCCGGTCCGAGTGGCGGTGACGGCGGCGCACGCGCGCAGGAGGCTGCGGCGGCGGCTGTGCAGGCCTGGCTTGGCTGGGCCTTAGGCCCAGCCGCGCGCGGGATTTTTTTTTAATAATTTTGCCGACCGAAAGAAAATCCTATAAAAAAATAAATAAAAATCTAAAAATTCCAAAATAAATTTTCACCGTCTAAATAAAATATTTAGAACAAGATGAACATTTTCTTGGCCCTAAAATGCAATTTTGAAAAACGTGCAATTTTTCTAATGCAACCAAAATTGCAATAAATTCCAAATAAAACAAATATTTGATTTTAATATTTTTCCTCCAATATTTCAATTATCTTGGAGAAGTCATATTATCTCCTCTCATATATTGTAGTATGAAATATTTTTGGAGAGAAAATAATTAAAACCAAAAATCCTCGTTTGAAAATTTGATAAAAATCAAATTTGAAAACCGGGAAATCCCCAACTCTCTCCGAGGGTCCATGAGTTGCTTAGGATTTTTGAGGATCGCGAGACGAAATGTGAATAAAATATGATATGCATGGATGACTATGTATAACATTCCAAATTTGAAAATTTGGGATGTTACAAACTCCAATTTCAATCGGTTGTAGTTCCATGATCCCATATCATCACATAGCCTAAACCATGTCAATGCCTCTCCCTTCAAAGATAAAGGGAAGACCTTCTTCTTGATAACATCCTCGGGCATACCTGCAAGCTTAAATATTCCACAAACTTCATCCACATTGATTAGGTGCGAATCGGGATGCAATGTTCCATCACCTATGAAATGATTAGCTAGCGGTTTCTCTATCATACCCGAAGGAATTTCAAAGTACACATTTTCGGTAGGTTCAGTAGGTTGAGGAGAAACTCTTTGCTCTACTGGTCGGGGTGAAGATACCCCGAACAAGCCCCTCAAAGGATTATGTTCCATAGTAACAAGTGACAGTAAATTTCAGCACACTATATAAATTTTTCCTTACCAAATTCCACCTACCAAAGGCGCTTCACTCCCCGGCAACGGCGCCATAAAAGAGTCTTGATGACCCACAATTGTAGAGGATCTATTGTAGCCTTTTTGATAAGTAAGAGTGTCGAACCCAACGAGGAGCAGAAGGAAATGATAAGCGGTTTTCAGCAAGGTATTCTCTGCAAGTACTGAAATTATCGGTAACAGATAGTTTTGTGATAAGGTAATTTGTAACGGGTAACAAGTAATAAAAGTAAATAAGGTGCAGCAAGATGGCCCAATACTTTTTGTAGCAAATGACAACCCTGAACAAACTCTTATATGAAGAAAAGCGCTCCCGAGGACACATGGGAATTATCGTCAAGCTAGTTTTCATCACGCTCATATGATTCGCGTTCGGTACTTTGATAATCTGATATGTGGGTGGACCGGTGCTTGGGTACTGTCCTTCCTTGGAAAAGCATCCCACTTATGATTAACCCCTATTGCAAGCATCCGCAACTACAACATAAGTATTATGGTAAACCTAACCATAGCATGAAACATATGGATCCAAATCAGCCCCTTACGAAGCAACGCATAAACTAGGGTTTAAGCTTCTGTCACTCTAGCAACCCATCATCTACCTATTACTTCCCAATGCCTTCCTCTCGGCACAAACAATGGTGAAGTGTCATGTAGTCGACGTTCACATCACACCACTAGAGGAAAGACAGCACACATCTCATCAAAATATCGAACGAATACCAAATTTACATGACTACTTATAGCAAGACTTCTCCCATGTCCTCAGGACCAAACATAACTACTCACGAATCATATTCATGTTCATAATCATAGGGGTATTAATATGCATAATGGATCTAAACATATGATCTTCCACCAAGTAAACCAACTAGCATCAACTACAAGGAGTAATCAACACTACTAGCAACCCACAGGTACCAATCTGAGGTTTGGATACAAAGATTGGATACAAGAGATGAACTAGGGTTTGAGATGAGATTGTTCTGGTGAAGATGTTGATGGAGATTGACCCCCTCCCAATGAGAGGATCGATGGTGATGACGATGGTGATGATTTCCCCCTCCCGGAGAAAAGTTTCCCCGGCAGAACAGCTCCGCCGAAGCCCTAGATTGGTTCCGCCAAGGTTCCGCCTCGTGGTGGCGGAATTTCATCCCATGAGCTAGCTTATGATTTTTTTCCTCCACAAAAGACTCCATATAGCCAAAGATGGGCATCAGAGGGATGCCAGGGGGCCACGAGGCAGGGGGCACGCCCCCCACCCTCGTGGATGGTGGGTGGCCCCCTCTGATACTTCTTTCGCTCAATATTTTATATATATTCTGAAACGTGCTCCCGTGAAGTTTCAGGACTTATGGAGTTGTGCAGAATAGGTCTCTAATATTTGCTCCTTTTCCAGCCCAAAATTCCAGCTGATGGCATTCCCCACCTTGTAAAATAAGAGAGAATAGGCATACGTATTGTGACATATTGTGTAATAACAGCCCATAATGCAATAAATATCGATATAAAAGCATGATGCAAAATGGACGTATAATGGACCTCCACTGGGCCCTACCCACCTCTTTGCCGTCAGCTAGCGGACGGCAAAGAATCTTTGTCGTCCGCCAGCGGACAGCAAAGATTTGGCTGATGGCAAATAGGGTCTTTGCCGTCAGCCCATTCTTTGTCGTCCGTTTTTTGAAAGCAGATGGCAAAGACCTTCTTTGCCGTCCGCTAGCAGATGGCAAAGATCTGACTGATGGGAAATTCTCTTTTCCAGTAGTGATACGTAGAGGAAGTGGGAAAGTTAGAGGAGCGCTTTGATGGGTTGCAAACAGAGCACGTGCCACGTGCGAAAAACAGCATTGCTGATCATCTTTCGAAGTGTGCTGCGCAAAAACTTCCTGTGGAACTAGGGACTTTTGTTCTCCATCTGACTCAGCCCTCCGTAGCCCTGGAAACAATGGCCAGAAAGAGGAGGAAACTGGACTCCAGCATGCCTCTCCTGGCAGAGCTTCCTAAAGCCCCCGGCAGAGAGCTTGGCGGGAACAACTCCCCTTTGATCGGTGAGCAGCACCCTCCCGTCGAACTACCAGTCTTTGCGGTTGAGGCATGCACTCCCGTGAACGAGGAGGTGTTGCTGATCCTTGTTGCCGATCCTCAGGCTCCAACTTGGGCGCGACACATAGTCCATTTCCTCCAAACAGGAGAACTTCTTGATGAGCAAGAAGTAGCTGAAAGAGTAGCCCGGAGGGCCAGTATGTATCAGTTCATTGACCACACGCTATACATAAGAAGGCCCAATGGTGTGAAATTGAAGTGTATTTGCCGGGAAGAAGGAAAGTAACTGTTGGCAGAGGTACACAAAAGGCATCTGCGGCTCCCATATTGGATCAAGGGCCCTGATCGGAAAGGCTTTCCGGCAAGGTTTCTACTGGCCCACGTCCCTCCAAGATGCAGTTGAGCTAGTCACCAAATGTGAAGCCTGCCAGTTCCACTCCAAGGATATTCATCAGCCTGCTCAAGCTCTCTAGATGATCCCTTTGTCATGGCCATTTTCGGTCTGGGGGCTCGGCATCTTGGGCCCCTTCCCCCATGCTACTAGGGGATTTGAATTCTTGTATGTTGCAATCGATAAGTTTACAAAGTGGACGGAAGTGGAGCCCATGAGGAAGGTGACTGCACAGTCAGCTATCAAGTTCTTGAAAGGATTGGTGTGCCGTTTCGGAGTACCCGCCAGAGTCATCACTGACAATGGTACCCAATTCACAAGTCGCGCCTTCATGCAATACATTCATGCCATCGGAAGCAAGGTCTCGTTTGCCTCTATTGCCCGTCCCAGAAGCAACGGACAAGCTGAGAGGGCGAACACTGAAGTGATGCGAGGACTCAAGACAGGAACTTTTGATGGACTGTAGAAATGTGGCAGGCGATGGACCGACGAGCTGCCGATGGTTCTTTGGTCCCTTTGTACATCACCAAATCGAGCTACCAGCCAGACTCCATTCTCCCTAGTCTATGGGAGAGAAGAAGTGATCCCCACAGAACTCATATACGGGTCACCTCGAGTCCTTTGCCTACGATGAAGTAGCACAAGAACAGCACCGGTGTGATGACGTTGTGCTACTTGAGGAGAACCGTCTCTGTGCTGCTACGTGTGCTACACACTACCAGCAAGCCCTGCGTCGCTATCACAGCCGCAGGGTCCATGCCCAGAGTCTTGAGGCAGGCGACCTTGTCCATAGGCGTGTTCAGTCCGCCAAGGGTGCAAACAAGTTGACGCCGAAGTGGGAAGGCCCTTACCGGGTAGTATGAGTCACTAGACCTGGCGCAGTCCGTCTGGAGACCGGAGATGGCATTCAGTTGCAAAACTCATGGAACATTGAGCATCTCCGTTAGTTCTACCCGTAAGGCTCGGCTGTCGGGTCCTGCCCGGTAGCCACCCTTTTGTACACGCCTTACTGATGTTGCATGTGACCCTTTGTACAAAGCCAGACACAGACACTGAGCAACAAATAAATAAAATAAATGAAGCGCTGGGGGCCCCAAAAAATTTCATGCATGCATAAGCATAACATGAGCATCGCATGATCATGTAGATAAGGGCATATGTGGCATTGTTTTCCTCTGCATTTAACTACGGGGCTCTTGTCGTGGACCCGTTCCCGAAGAGAAGAAATGAAGACAAGTCTACATATCGTCCCCCGACAAGCCAAACAGATAAGTTCTTCCTTATCCGTACATGTTCTGTAAGGTGAAAACTTGTGCATATGAAAACCTCATCACCTTTGAAGCATAGGTGCTTCCATCCTGTGTCCCGAACGTTGCTTCGGTCAAGGTGGTTGTAGTGGCCTTTGACGGAGGAGGTTCAATAGGGAGCTGGTTCCTTTCCATAGTTTTGTGCCTGGCAGGCCAAGCCCTGCGACAACAAACGAAAGGCACCGGCAAGATAGCTTGCGAGAAAAAAACTTGTTTACGTAAACGTATAGAGGCATCTCACCTCTGCATGGACATGGTACATGCACAAGTACCCGGCAAGGCTTGTCTTTTTTTCAATAATATGCGAATAAGCAAGTACAGATCTTACATGACACAAACATGGACTAAGAATATTACCTATTTTAGACTAAAGATTGTCAAGTGCCTACACATTTTAGACTGAAAAAGATACATGCCCCGTAATCCCTTTCTTGTCCCTCTCCTACTAGGAACTACTATGGGAGGTGAAGAGGGTAAAATGAGTGCCTGAGCAGAAGCCCATCCCGATCCTGTCAAGACAGGCCGGTCACAGCCTGACAAGATCGGGAGTGGCGAGGCCATGAAGGAAGGGGATGGAGGGAGAAGCTCGGTGGTGCCCTGGTCACCACCCCCCAGGGCTCGCAAGAAGCCCCAGCACAGGCGCCGCTAGGGAGAGCCGTCGGAGCCCAGCTGGAAGACTGCTGGAGGAGGCGAAGGCACCAAGAGAGCGCCCCCTCCCCGGAAACCGTCTGGAAGAGGCCAGTGATGATGGTGCCGGGAAGGGAGGGGAAGAGCGGAAAGTTGAGGCAGCAGGCCGGCAATACGAGACGAAGGCGTCGGTGCCATCGTACTCTGACCTGACAGCCTGCCACCCGCCTTCTCCGTCTTCTCTTGTTTTTTCCTCATCGCCATCGCTCCAGGAGGACGCCGCCCCCTAGGCCCGTCGCCTTCCTCGGAGAAGCGGCAGAAGGCGGCAGCATCCGAGGCGCGTGAAGAGTGTCGCTCCCCACCTTGGCGGGTAGGAAGACACTGCCATCTTTAGCGTCAATCCTGACACCATTGGAAGGAGATGTGCTGGGATTACCAAGGATCCCGAGCACGGCACCATAGGCAGGCGCTGGAAGTCCCAGGGGCCTCGCCGACGGGATGACAAGCCCCCAACGGCTTGCGGCGATGGCAAGTACTCCCCTCTAGGCGGCTGGCTTGTGTGGGGGAGCCAAGCGCTCCATCATGTCGAAGAACCGCAGCGCCTCCCACACTGTGGTAGATTCGATGCCCACATCTGCGACCACCACGTCTCCTGCAACCCCGGACCAGACTCACTCCCCAAGCACTAGCACGAGTATTCAGCATCATCACCCCCAATCTAGAGCCCGGGGCCTGGCCCCGGTCTCCATCCTTCGACATAACAAAGAAGGAGGCAAGAAACAAAAGGGGAGAGGTTCCTGGATAGGCATCTCCGCTCCCTCTCGCACCCTCTTTTTATATGCAGGGTGGGGGCTGATCCTTCACCCTCAAGGGGCTCTTTCCGATCGGACTCATCCAAGCTACCACTGACGGTCAGATCCGATCGCTGCTCTCCTACACCAATCCAAGAAGACCAGGCCTCTGCCATGACACTCTTTCCCACACCATGCGCCTCCATTACCTACCCCACTCGATGCATGCAACATATGTGGCAAAGGATAAGGGCGTGGTGGGATGAGTGAATTGGCAGTTACTCCCTCATGAGTTAAAATCATTCACGGACCATTACATAAATGGCCCCACCATGATTGCCATTACACGACGAGCAGAAAAGCCGGAAACTAACTCAAGCACAGCTTAATGAAGAAGCAAAGAAGATATCAAAGGACGAGCCACCACAGGCTCTTCTCCCATGTATTGGATAGGGCCTACCCCTACGACGCTCGACAGCACATTCAGGCCAGGCCCGGGGGCACCTGTCGGTGCAACAAACCCTGGTGTATGTTGGTCGGACTGTACACGGGCTCAAGGGCAAGATTACAACATCCAAGACAAGGCCAAGCAGAAGATATACCTCTTTGAGAAGTCAAAGGGCGGATCAAGAATACCAATACAAGACAAAGGTACAAGATATCGCTAAGGAAAAACCTCCCTTGCTGCGCAGGCGAGCCTGGCGAGGTCGAGGTCAGCCCAAAGACAAGTCTCAAGACTCCCCCGGCAGGCTTGCCAGGGACGCCGAGGCTGGATTACCCTGCCAAGGCTCCATCACTCCACCTCACAGTGATGCAAGTCACCTATCGGTGCGGTGTCAAGCCCCTGAGTGGTTAAGTGGTTGTTATTTGGCATGTGGCAGCCATTTCTGAGGAAGATCACCCCCAAATGACACCCGTCCAGAGGCGTGTCATGCAGGCAGGCGAGAAGGTCAATTGTGACGCCCCAAGACCGGAGCTCCAGATGCCTTCCATGTTTTCCGAGTTTCGTTGTGTGATTTGTTTTTGCTTGTTGCATTCTTCATTGCATCATGTCATCATGTCATTTCATTTTTAAAACTCAACCAATTAAATGGTATGGATCTTCGATTCGTTTAAATTGAGGGAACTCACATGGTGGTCTCTCTTTAAAACATACCCTCCTGATATTTAGGGAGATATTATAAATTATTCCATTGTTTTCGAATCACCCATGAACCCACTTGCATATTAAATCCCTTGGCCTTTTCTTCTTCAAGTTTCGACTCTCTAGCCTTGCCAATAATTCTTTTACCATTTTCCGAAGCTCTACCAAAATTCTCAACATTTTTGGATACTCCTAAAACCTCGTCCTAGTTCAAACCCATTTGAATTAAATTCAAATGAGTTTGAATTCTTATCTTTTGATCTTGGCCATTTCTATTTTCTTGGAACTAGTCATTTTTGCGAGTCCAGAAAAATTATCACCGTGCCCCAACTCTTTCTCTAACCTTTCTTTTCTTCCCTTTTTCTTTATCTTTATTTTTTCCGTTTTGAAAAGAGTTAGAAAGAGAGAAGGATCCCAACAGCCAGTAGGCCTCCTGGAATTTTTCCTCTCCCCACCTATTTGGCCTAAGGCCCAGCCGCTAGCCTACCTAGGCGCAGCCTTCCATCTCCCTGGGCCGGCCTCCAAGGCCCAGTCTTTCCCCTGCTAACCCTAGGCGCATCCATACCCTTTCCCTCGATCCCCTCCTCCTTGTCTCCCCGCTCGCGCCACCAGGAGAGAAGCGCTCGATGCCCTCTGCCCGATCCCATCTCCCTCTCCCTCGTCTCCACCCCGACGCCAGGAAGACCCGATCGGTCCCCATCTCCCTCAATGCGCCCGACCTCCTTCCTCCGTCAGTTCCACCGCGCGGCTTCTCTCCCTCCCGCACCCCGAGCACCTCTGCATCGCCGCCTCCTCACCATGGCGCCCTGCCAGCCGGGGAGCCCAAGCCTACCACCGCGTCGACCGAGTCTCCTTCCGCTTCTCCTCTGCCTCAACTCCGGCCGGACCGACTCGGTTCCCCGCCGCCTCGCCCAGTCCATAGGGCCGCCGCAACGCTACCGGGCTCCTCTCCACGCGCGCCTGCACCCCTGCATTGCTCCTAAAGACACGCAGCCGCCCGTTAGCTCCTGCGATGCCTGCTGCTGTCGCTATTTGCCTTGGTCAAACGAACAAACACTTCCACCGGAGACCGCCAAGATGCCGTCGGTGTCCCTCCAAGTTTGATGTTGGAACATGCACCACTACGCGGATTCGCCAAGTACCACGATGCCCCTCCGAAGAGTTCGGGTTCGACATGTCCGATGTCACTCTTGTACAACTACGCTGTCAAGACTGGCGAGACCGACCTTGTAACGCTATGCCAAGTACCTCTACCGGTGACTCGAACTTCTATGAACCGTGTACAACTACCGCAACTGTAATTTTGACAAGAAACATGTACCACTACCATCGCGAGTACCTCAACCATCGTCATGTACCCCTACTTCCACTACCATCGCGAGAACAACTACTTCCTCTACGAACTCGAACTGCTCGAGAATGCTCCCTTGGAAGGTATAACCACCGAGACGACACCCGTGAACGAATGTTGTGTGATGTATGAGAGGGTCGTGGTTGCACCATGTCCAATTTGTTCTTTGCGAGTTCCTCATTGCCTTGCCGTCGACATGTGGGAACCCGGTATCCGGGAGCACCCCACCATTCATCGCATGACACGCTCCCATCACATCTTCTTTTGCATTGGTATCTCAATCGAGTTACGAGAACCGGAATGTTGCCGCGGCTTCATTTCCATTTCGTCGCCATGGCACCCCTTTCTTTCTACCACGGTGACTAATGCTCTCATCACGCTCGTGCCAACTTTTAATAAAAATTGCATAAAACTTGCAAATGTCATCCGCATCATGATAACAACATCAAGAGTGTTTAAATTGTTGTTTGCATTAATTTGCTAAATGCATATGGGGATTTACCGGATTTGTTGTTTGTCATATCCGGCCCCATTTAAATTGTTTATATGGTATAGTTTTGCCATGCTTCACCTCTTGCCATGTTAACAAACATTTAATATTGTTGAGTACCTAACCGAGAGTGAACTAAATAATTGATGTGGTGTTCTGTCAATATGAAACTCGTTGCATATTGGGCTCCACTTAACTTGTTGTTTTTTATGCTCTTTGCCATGCCATGCATATTTAAACCCGACATGCATCATACTTGATTGTGCATCATGCCATGTTTATGTGATGATTGTTTACCATGTTGTTTGCTTCTTTCCGGTGTTGCTTCTTCTTGTTAGTTCTGGTAACGTCGCGTTTGTGAGGATCCGTTCGACAAGGTCCGTTTGTCTTCTTCATGGACTTGTTCTTCTTCCTTGCGGGATCTCAGGCAAGATGACCATACCCTCGAAATCACTTCTATCTTTGCTTGCTAGTTGTTCGCTCTATTCCTATGCCGCGATACCTACCACTTGCTATATCATGCCTCCTATATTGCCATGTCAAGCCTCTAACCCACCTTTCCTAGCAAACTGTTGTTTGGCTATGTTACCGCTTTGCTCAGCCCCTCTTATAGCGTTTCTAGTTGCAGGTGAAGTCAGAGTTTGTTCCATGTTGGAACATGGATATTGTTAGGATATCATTATTATATCTTATTTACATTAATGCACCTATATACTTGGTAAAGGGTGGAAGGCTCGGCCTTATGCCTGGTGTTTTGTTCCATTCTTGCCGCCCTAGTTACCGTCATACAGGTGTTATGTTCCTTGATTCTGTGTTCCTTACACGGTTGGGTGTTATGGGAACCCCTTGACAGTTCGCTTTGAATAAAACTCCTCCAACAAGGCCCAACCTTGGTTTTAAATTTGCCTAACAACCTATCACCTTCCCTTGCGTTCTGCAGACTCAAGGGTCATCTTTATATTAACCCCCCCGGGCCAGTGCTTCTCTAAGTGTTGGTCCGAACCAAAGCACCGTGCGGGACCGTCCCTTGGCAACTTGGGTTATGTTGGTACCTATACGCTTAGCTTATCCTGTGTTTCCCTGAGAATGAGATATGTGCAGCTCCTATCGAGATGTCGGCACATTGGGCGGTCTTGCTGATCTTGTTTTACCATTGTCGAAATGTCTTGTAACTGGGATTTCGAGTCTGGTCAGGTCTTCCTGGGAGAAGGAATATCCTTCGTTGACCGTGAGAGCTTGTGATGGGCTAAGTTGGGACACCCCTGCAGGGTTTGAACTTTCGAAAGCCGTGCCCGCGGTTATGGGCAGATGGGAATTTGTTAATGTCTGGTTGTAGAGAACTTGACACTTAACTTAATTAAAATGAATCAACCGCGTGTGTAGCCGTGATGGTCTCTTCTCGGCGGGGCTCGGGAAGTGAACACGGTTCTTCTGTTATGCTTGAACGTAAGTAGTTTCTGGATCACTTCTTGATCACTTCTAGTTCACGACCGTTGTGTTGCTTGTCTTCTCGCTCTCTTTTGCATGAGTTAGCCACCGTATATGTTAGTGCTTGCTGCAGCTCCACCTCACTACCCTTTCCTACCCATAAGCTTAAATAGACTTGATCTCGTGGGTGTGAGATTGTTGAGTCCTCGTGACTCACAGATACTTCCAAACAGTTGCAGGTGCCGATGATACCAGTGCAGATGACGCAACTGAGCTCAAGTGGGAGCTCGATGAAGATCTTGTTCGTTGTGTTGTTTCGTTTCCTATTGATCAGTCGTGGAGCCCAGTTGGGACGATCGGGGATCTAGCATTTGGGGTTTTTCTTCTTGTATTTTGGTTCCGTAGTCGGACCTTGTTTGTATTCTGGATGATGTATGTTTAACTTGTATTTGTGTGAAGTGGCGATTGTAAGCCAACTCTTTAGCCCTTTCTTATTCAGTACATGGGATGTGTGAAGATTACCCCTCTTTCGACAAGCCTACTATGCGGTTATGCCTCTAAGTCGTGCACTGACATGTGCGAGATATAGCCGCATCGTGGGTGTTACATCAATGAATAGCATGGCAAGGCTTGCCGGGCTACCCCCCTTAATGTGACACTAAGCGGTGCATTTAATGCACCCTATCCTATCTGTAGAGTTAGGTATGATAGCACTGTGGCTATCTAGTCACTAGATAATGACTGGTTTGCCATTGTGGTAACCCCTTGACCTATGAAAGGAGGGTCGTGGCAACCTTAGAAAGGATTTGGACCCCTGTATACTCATACGTGCGTAGCTTCTCTTGTCCCGAGGCGAGCTTGTCGAGCTTGAGTGTTGTGTCTCTACCACGTCAGTAGGGTTTTACGCCTTGCGACAGACTGAAGCTAGGGAAAAACTATCTGTATCATTGTTGTCGCGCTGCTCTACGGTCTTCGCTCTTTGTTCAACGCACCCTTCCCCCTTGCCAAACCACAAGGGGCCAATGGCCCCATAGGTGGCCGTGTTGAACCACGATACCGACAAGCTCACCGAGCTCAGGCTTGCCGCCAATAACCTGCGCCCCACCTCCCTGGCTAGTTGTTCGTTGGTTAGTGAGGTGTTGAGCTCGCAAGTGATTAGGTGAAGGCAGCCCGTGCGTGTCAGCTTGTTGGAGAGCAGGATTACCTTTGTTGACACCTGTCCTAATGGTGTCTCAAGCTAATAAGACGTAGGTGGATAAGTGGTGCATCACTCTTACTGGGGGTTCACCCTCCACGCGACACCTAGTAGTGCATTTAATGCGCTTTTGTCCTAACTAGCAGAGTTAGGTATGATAGATCTGCATCCGACTAATCACCCTATAATGAACTTTTTGCCACTGTGGTTATCCCTTGAACTATAAAAGGAGGGCCAGGGTGACCTTTACAGGGGTTTGAAACCTTGTAACACACACGCATACATAATCGAGTAGCTGCCCTCTCCTAGTGACTTGATGGGAGAGAGCGCTCCGTGTACTTTCTTCCACATCCACCCAATACATACAAGCAGGAGTAGGGTGTTAGCTTCTTAGTGGCCTGAACCTGGGTAAAAATTGTAATGTCTCTTGTTTTGCTTGCTCTTCATGCCAACTCACCCCCCACCGAACCAGCAAAGGAGCAGCCCTGCCCCATAGATCGACGGCTCCACGCCGACACACGCAGCCATGCAACACTCACACGAACACATGCACGCATGCAACACTCTCTCTCTCACACACACACGCACGCATGCGTGCACACACCACAGGACCAACACACATGCTCACACTGAAGTGCTCAACCTACACGTACATACACACACATCAAGCCCTGACAGACACATACACAACCAGGTGGTTCCCGTGCACGGGTTGGAGTCTTGTCGCTCCTGCGTAAATTTGTGTTTATCTTACTTTTTTCCTATGCGAGCTGACAGGTGGGACCCACAAGGAACGTGGCCAATTGAACCAGTCAACATAGTGTTCACAGCTACTACACAACTTGTTCTTGTAGACTCGTGTTGGGCCTCCAAGCGCGGAGTTTTGTAGGACAGTAGAAAATTTCCCTCAAGTGGATGACCTAAGGTTTATCAATATGTGGGAGGCGTAGGATGAAGATGGTCTCTCTCAAACAAACCTCCAACCAAATAACAAAAAGTCTCTCATGTCACCAACACACCAAATACAATGGTAAAGTGTATAGGTGCACTAGTTCGGCGAAGAGATGGTGATTCAAGTGTAGTAATGATAGTAGATATTGTTTGGCCTTTTTTATACATCAACAGAGTTTTGTAGGCATTTTATGTGCATAATTCGAATTTGAACTACAAGCAAATGCTCCAATGCACCAAAGTTGGTCGAAAAATCACATGTGTTTCTTTGGGTGAATTTCTAGGTCCCATGTAAGAGATGGGAAAGAATTTCAAATAACAGGGCACTGTTGATTGCCGGCAAAACGTTGAGATACCTGGTTTTTAAATTCTAGTAAATCCAAAACTCTTCTGAAATTCATGAGACATGGCATGCTATCATGGAGCAGTATCAACATGCGGTGGTGAAAATTTTGTCCCATTTGGGGCAAATATGGGTATAAGTTTCTCACAAGCCAGAGCATCTCACAACAAGCATGATGGTTTCGATAGGGAACCTACCACCTTTCGGGACGGGACGATATCCGTTTCCTCTTATTGCTTTCAAAACTTTTCTAGTGTCAACATAGGACAACAGGAGTGCTGTGTTTAATCTTGGAATTTTTCGGGGTTCGTTTGGCCTTTTTTATACATTAACTTTGTTTTCTAGGAATTTTATGTGCATAATTCAAATTTGAACTACAAGCACATGCTCCAATGCACCAAAGTTGGTTGAAATATTACATGTGTGTCCTTGGGTGAATTTCTAGGTCCAATGCAAGAGATGTGAATGAAATTCAAACACCATGGCACTATTGATTGTTGACAAAATGTTGAGATGCCTGGTTTTTAAATTCTAGGAAATCCAAAACTCGTCTGAAATTCATGAAACTTGGCATGCTATCATGGAGTGGCATCAACATGACGTGGTAAAAAATTGTCCCATTTGGGGCAGGTTCGGGTATGAGCTTCTCAAAAACCAGAGCTTCTCACAACAAGCATGATGGTTTCTATAGGGAATGTACCACCTTCGGGGACGGGACGATATCCGTTGCCTCTTATTACTTTCAGAAAGTTTCTAGTGTCAACATAGAACAACAGGAGTGTTGTGTTTAATCTTGGAATTTTTCGGGGTTTGTTTGGCATTTTTTATACATTGACTGGGTTTTCTAGGCATTTTGTGTGCATAATTCAAATTTGAACTACAAGCACAAGCTCCAATGCACTAAAGTTGGTTGAAAAATCACATGTCTGTCCTAGGGTGAATTTCTAGGTCCCATGCAAGAGATGGGAATGAAATTCATACACCAGGGCACTGTTGATTGCCGGCAAAACGTTGAGATTCCTGGTTTCTAAATTCTAGTAAATCCAAAACTCGTCTGAAATTCATCAAAGTTGGCATGCTATCATGGAGCGGCATCAACATGTCGTGGTAAAAAATTTGTCGCATTTGGGGCAGGTTCGGGTATAAGATTCTCATGAACTAGAGCTTCTCACAACAAGCATGATGGTTTCGATAGGGAACGTCCCACATTTGGGGACGAAACTATATCCATTGCCTCTTATTGCTTTCAAAAAATTTCTAGTGTCAACATAGAACAAAAAGAGTGTTGTGTCAATTTTTGTGACTTTTCGGGGTTCGTTTGGACATTTTTAGGCATTAACTGAGTTTTCTATGTACTTTATGTGCATAATTCAAATTTGAACTACAAGCGCATGCTCCAATGCACTAAGGTTGGTTGAAAAATCTAATATGTGTCCTTGGGTGAATTTCTAGGTCCCATGCAAGAGACGGGAATGAAATTCAAACACCAGGGCACTGTTGATTGCTGGCAAAACGTTGAGATGCTTGGTTTTAAAATTCTAGTAAATCCAAAACACGTCTGAAATTCATGAAACTTGGCATGCTATCATGGAGCGGAATCAACATGCCGTGTTAAGAAATTTTTCCCATTTGGGGCAGGTTCAGGTATATGCTTCTCACAAACCAGAGCTTCTCACAACAAGCATGATGGTTTCGGTAGGGAACGTCCCACCTTTGGGGACGAAGCGATATCCGTTGTGTCTTATTGCTTTCAAAAAAATTCTCGTGTCAACATAGAACAACAGAAGTGTTTTGTCAATTTTTGGGATTTTTCGGGGTTCGTTTGGACATTATTATATATTAACTGAGTTTTCAATGCATTTATGTGCATAATTCAAATTTGAACTACATGCACATGCTCCAGTGCATATAAATTGGTTGAAAAATCAAATCTGTGTCCTTGGGTGGATGCTTAGGTCCCATGCAAGAAATGAGAATGAATTTGAAACACCAGGGCACCGCTGATTGCCGACCAAACATTGAGATGCCTGGTTTTTAAATTCTAGTAAATCCAATACTATTCTGAAATTCATGAAACTTGGCATGCTATCATGGAATGGCACCCGACATGCTATGGCATTTTGCGTGTCCATTTTGGGAGAAGGCGCACTCGAATAATGACATCCAACAAAGGCATTTTGAAAAATAGCTACCACTTTAATATCTCAAACATTTGTATAATACAAACCGTGTGCATTCTATTAACCATTCATGTGACGCCATGTGTCTTGGTTTTATTGGCTGTAGGAGGTGCCATGCGGATAGCTGCTTGACCATGACTGAATGGGAGGCGTGCGAGCACAGTTTGGTGCGCAAGCTGACCAAGAGGCATGCAAGCTGTCCTCCAATGCGTGGGCTCACCGGGAAGCGTGCGAGTTGTACGCTGCGCAGGCTCACTGGGAAAGGGGGCCCTTTGACTTCCATGGTCGCCCGCCTTCCTCTCCATTAATGGTGCCCGAGCCGCTGTTTAATACGGCTGGCCTTACTATTCGCCTCCCATTCCCCTCTCTCCCGCAGACCTCCACCAACGCCATGGCGCGGAATGATCATCTGCCACTAGACTTCAAGTTTGGTGAAGTCGACTCCGAGCCGGAGGAGATAGAAAATAAGGAGAAATGGGGCCTCATGGACATGGCCCAGAACAAGCTGGCCGTGGCGGTTGCTGCCCCCACCCCTGATGACCCACAAGTATAGGGGATCTATCGTAGTCCTTTCGATAAGTAAGAGTGTCAAACCCAACGAGGAGCAGAAGGAAATGATAAGCGGTTTTCAGCAAGGTATTCTCTGCAAGTACTGAAATAAGTGGTAACAGATAGTTTTGTGATAAGATAAATTGTAACGAGCAACAAGTAACAAAAGTAAAAATTGCAGCAATGTGGCCCAATCCTTTTTGTAGAAAAGGACAAGCCGAAACAAACTCTTATATAAGGAAAAGCGCTCCTGAGGACACATGGGAATATCGTCAAGCTAGTTTTCATCACGTTCATATGATTCGCGTTCGATACTTTGATAATTTGATATGTGGGTGGACCGGTCCTTGGGTGCTGTTCTTACTTGAACAAGCATCCCACTTATGATTAACCTCTATTGCAAGCATCCGCAACTACACAAAAAGTATTAAGGTAAACCTAACCATAGCATGAAACATGTGGATCCAAATCAGCCCCTTACGAAGCGATGCATAAACTAGGGTTTAAGCTTCTGTCACTCTAGCAACCCATCATCTACTTATTACTTCCCAATGCCTTACTCTAGGCCCAAATAATGGTGAAGTGTTATGTAGTCGACGTTCACATAACACCACTAGAGGCTAGACAACATACATCTTATCAAAATATCAAACGAATACCAAATTCACATGACTACTAATAGCAAGACTTCTCCCTTGTCCTCAGGAACAAACGTAATTACTCACAAAGCATATTCATGTTCATAATCAGAGGGGTAATAATATGCATATAGGATCTGAACACATGATCTTCCACAAAATAAACCAACTTGCATCAACTACAAGGAGTAATCAACACTACTAGCAACCTACTAGCACCAATCTCGGACTTTGAGACAAGAATTGGATACAAGAGATGAACTAGGGTTTGGAGATGAGATGGTGCTGGTGAAGATGTTGATGGAGATTGCCCTCTCCCGATGAGAGGAGCGTTGGTGATGACGATGGTGTTGATTTCCCCCTCCCGGAGGGAAGTATCCCCGGCAGAACAGCTCTGCCGGAGCTCTAGATTGGTTCCGCCAAGGTTCCGCCTTGTGGCGGAGGAGTCTCGTCCCACAAAGTTCCTTCTGATTTTTTTTCTCATCGAAAGACTTTATATAGCATAACGTGGACGTCAGAGACCCACCAGGGGGCCCACGAGGTAGGGGGCGCGCCCTAGGAGGGGGGGCGCGCCCCCCACCCTCGTGAGCAGGGTGTGGGCCCCCTGGCCTTCATCTTTGGCGAGGATTTTTCTTTATATATTTTAAGATGTTCTGTGGAGTTTCAGGACTTTTGGAGTTGCGCAGAATAGGTCTCTAATATTTGCTCCTTTTCCAGCCCAGAATTCCAGCTGCCGGCATTCTCCCTCCTTATGTAAACCTTGTAAAATAAGAGAGAATAGCCATAAGTATTGTGACATAAAGTGAAATAACAGTCCATAATGCAATAAATATCGATATAAAAGCATGATGCAAAATGGACGTATCAACTCCCCCAAGCTTAGACCTCGCTTGTCCTGAAGCGAAAAGCTGATAACAATAAATATGTCCTCATGTTTAGAGGTAGAGGCGTCGATAAAAATAAAATACGGACATGAAGGCATCATGACTATTCTCATAACAGCAACATATATATATTTTGTCATATGAATATTTATGTTCAAGTGATGATCTATTCACAATGCAAAAGTATAAATCATAAACCTTATTGGGCTCCGACAAACTATAATCTCAGTCATTGAAGCAATTGCAATTTATCATAACATCAGAAACAGTCTATGTCAGAGCTAAAAAGCAAGTCCACATACTCAACTATCATTTAGTCCTTCATAATTGCTAACACTCACGCAATACTTGTGGTTATGAAGTTTTAATCGGACACAAAGAAAGATAGGGGCTTATAGTTTTGCCCCACAACCTTTTACCTCAAGGGTAATGTCAACAATAATAATTCATGCTCCCCTATATCCAATTAGATATATATATATATCATGCTCTTTCCAACATGCTGAGCTTGCCAAAGGATAAAATGTAAAAGGAAAGGTGAAGATCACCGTGACTCTTGCATAAGGTAGAAGATAATAATAAAAGATAGGCCCTTCGCAGAGGGAAGCAGAGGTTGCCATGCGCTTTTATGGTTGGATGCACAAAATCTCAATGCGAAAGAACATCACTTTATATTGCCCCTTGTGATATGAACCTTTATTATGCAGTCCGTAGCTTTTATTACTTCCACATCACAAGATCGTATAAAGGTTATTTCTCCCACACCAATCAATCATACATATTTAGAGCAATTTTTATTGCTTTGCACCGATGACAACTTACTTGAAGGATCTTACTCAATCCATAGGTAGATATGGTGGACTCTCATGGCAAAACTGGTTTAAGGGTATTTGGAAGCACAAGTAGTATTTCTACTTGGTGCTGAGAATTTGGCTAGCATGAGGGGAAAGGCAAGCTCAACAAGTTAGAGGATCCATGACAACATCCTTTTTCTTAGATATAAGAAAGAAATAACTCATTACGTTGTCTTCCTTGTCCAACATCAACCCTTTAGCATGTCATATTTTAATGAGTGCTCCCAATCATAAAATATGTCAATGATAATATATCTATATGTGAAAACCTCTCTTTCCTTATTACTTCCTATTAATTGCAACAATGACCAAAGCTATGTCTGCCAACTCCCAACAACTTTTAATCATCATACTCTTTCTATGTGAAGTCATTACTCTCAATAAGATCAATATGAACTTTTTGTTTCTTTTTATTATTTTCTTCTTTCTTTTATTCACCCAAGATCATGGCAAAATAATCAAGCCCTTGACTCAACACTAATCTTTATTATATATAGCTCACAGACTCAATTACAAAGAGAGATCATAAAGCAAAACTCAAAACTAGATCATGCCATAAACTTTATTCTACTAGATCAAGATACTTCTAATAGGATCGAACTAAGAAAAACGATAAAGATAGGAGTTGTGATGGTGATACGATACCGGGGCACCTCCCCCAAGCTTGGTAGTTTCCAAGGGGAGTGCCCATACCCATGTGATTATATCTCCTTTGTCGGTGAAGAAGGTGGAGGTGACGGATAATCGCACATCGAGCGTAAGTCCTCCAGCTTGCGAATAATGCCCTTGAGTGCAACAATATGCTCCTTCAACAAAATATTTTCTTGTGTGAGATACTTGTTTTGTATACAAGCTAACTCAATCATCTTGAAAGCTTCGATCTCAGTTGGGGTAAGAAGGTTATGATCAAGTTGAAGGATGTCGTTTGCTGCCAGAGCTTGATCCTCTGTGGCCTTCTTGATCCTTTCATCCTTGTTGACCCTCGTGGGTTCTTCCCTCTTCAGATCTATCTTCATTAGCCAAGCATCGTTGTCACCATTGTTGGAGGAGGGAGACGACATGATGCCTAGCCTGGAAAACCCTGACAGAAAATAGCTCGAAACAAGAACAGAGGAGATTTGCGTGATACGGGAGTCAAAACCTTCGGGAGGTTATATAATGAATTTTTACCGACCAAAATACATATCGTGCAAGAAAACGGAGTCCGGAAGGCACACGAGGTGCTCACGAGGTAGGGGCCGCGCCTAGAGGGGTAGGGCGCGCCCACCACCCTCGTGGGGCCCTCGTGTCCTTCCCGGACTGCTACTTATTTTTCTATTTTTCTAAATATTCCAAGACGGAGAAATATTGCCTTAAAAATTGTTTTGGAGTCGGTTTACTTACCGTACCACATACCTGTTCCTTTTCGGAGTCTGAAATGTTCCGGAAAGTGTCCCTTATGTATTCCTCCGGGGTTACGGTTTCAATAATATTGGTTTCAACATTTATGGGATTACCTGAGATATAATGTTTGATTATTTGACCGTTTACCACCTTCGGATTTGTGCCCTCGAAGTTTTTGATTTTTATGGCACCGGAATGATAGACCTCTTCGATAACATAGGGGCCTTCCCATTTAGAGAGAAGTTTTCCTGCAAAAAATCTTAAACTAGAGTTGTATAGCAATACATAATCACCTACATTAAACTCACGCTTTTGTATCCTTTTGTCATGCCATCTTTTAACTTTTTCTTTAAACAACTTGGCATTTTCATAAGCTTGGGTTCTCCATTCATCAAGTGAGCTAATATCAAATATCCTCTTTTCACCGGCAAGTTTGAAATCATAGTTGAGCTCTTTAATATCCCAATATGCCTTATGTTCTAGTTCGAGAGGTAAGTGACATGCTTTTACATAAACCATTTTATACGGAGACGTACCCATAGGATTTTTATATGCAGTTCTATAAGCCCATAATGCATCATCAAGTTTTTTGGACCAACTATTTCTAGACCTATTAACAGTCTTTTGCAAAATTAATTTGAGCTCTCTATTGCTCAACTCTACTTGACCACTAGACTGTGGGTGATAAGGAGATGCAATTCTATGATTAACATCATATTTAGCAAGCATTTTACAGAAGGCACCATGAATAAAGTGTGAACCACCATCAGTCATTAAATATCTAGGGACTCCAAACCTCGGAAAAATAACTTCTTTAAGCATTTTAATAGAAGTGTTATGTTCAGCACTACTAGTTGGAATAGCTTCTACCCACTTAGTAACGTAATCAACAGCAACTAGAATATGTGTGTATCCATTAGAGGCAGGAAAGGTCCCATATAATCAAAGCCCCAAACATCAAATGGTTCAATAACAAGTGAATAATTCATAGGCATTTCTTGACGTCTACTAATATTACCAATTCTTTGACATTCATCACAAGACAAGACAAACTTACGGGCATCCTTGAAGAGAGTAGGCCAATAAAAACCAGATTGCAATACCTTATGTGCAGTTCTATCTCTAGTGTGGTGTCCTCCATAAGCCTCGGAATGACACTTGCGTAGGATCTGTTCCTGTTCATGCTCAGGTACACAATGTCTAATAACACCATCTACTCCTTCTTTATAAAGATGTGGGTCATCCCAAAAGTAATGTCTCAAGTCATAGAAAAACTTTTTCTTTTGCTGGTATGTGAAGCTAGGTGGTATAAACTTAGCAACAATATAATTAGCATAATCAGCATACCATGGAGTACTACGAGAAGTACTTATAACATTTAATTGTTCATCAAGAAAGCTATCATCAATAGGTAGTGGGTCATCAAGAACATTCTCTAACCTAGACAAGTTGTCTGCAACGGGGTTCTCAGCTCCCTTTCTATCAACAATATGCAAATCAAATTCTTGTAGCAAGAGAACCCATCTAATAAGTCTAGGTTTAGCATCTTTCTTTTCCATAAGTTATTTAATAGCAGCATGATCAGTGTGAATAGTTACTTTAGAATCAACAATATAAGGTCTGAACTTATCACAAGCAAATACAACTGCTAAAAGCTCTTTTTCAGTAGTAGCATAATTTCTTTGAGCATTGTCCAGAGTCTTACTAGCATAATGAATAACATTTAATTTCTTATCAACTCTTTGCCCTAGAACAGCACCTACAAAATAATCACTAGCATCACACATAATTTCAAAGGGTAAATTCCAATCAGGTGGCTGAACAACAGGTGCAGAGACTAATGCTTTCTTAAGTATCTCAAATGCTTCTACACAATCATCATCAAAGACAAATGGTATATCTTTTTGCAATAAATTAGTCAGAGGCCGAGAAATTTTTGAGAAGTCCTTAATGAACCTCCTGTAAAATCTGGCGTGACCAAGGAAACTTCTTATACCTTTGATGTCCTTGGGACATGGCATCTTTTCAATAGCATCGATCCTTGGCTTTATGAACTTCAATACCTCTTTCAGAAACTTTATGCCCCAAGACAATACCTTTATTAACCATAAAGTGGCACTTTTCCCAATTCAAGACAAGATTAGTTTCTTCACATCTCTGCAAAACTCGATCAAGATTGCTCAAGCAATCATCAAAAGAGGAACCATAAATGGAAAAATCGTCCATGAAAACCTCACAAATCTTTTCACAAAAGTCAGAGAATATAGCCATCATGCATCTTCGAAAGGTAGAAGGTGCATTACATAAACCAAAAGGCATACATCTATAAGCAAAAGTACCAAAAGGGCATGTAAAAGTAGTCATTGATTGATCTCTAGCCGACACAGGTATTTGAGAGAAACCAGAATAACCATCTAGAAAGAAATAGTGTGTATGTTTGCATAATCTTTCTAGCATTTGATCAATAAAAGGTAAGGGGTAATGATCTTTCTTAGTAGATTTATTTAATTTACGAAAATCAATTACCATCCTATAACCTGTAATAATTCTTTCTGGAATCAATTCATCTTTATCATTAGGAACAACGGTAATACCTCCCTTCTTAGGGACACAATGGATAGGACTTACCCACTGACTATCAGCAACGGGATAAATTATACCTGCCTCCAGAAGCTTGAGTATTTCTTTTCTTACCACTTCTTTCATTTTAGTATTCAGATGTCGTTGAGGATCATGAACTGGTTTGGCATCTGCTTCCAAATTTATTTTATGTTGACATAGAGTGGGACTAATGCCCTTAAGATCATCAAGAGTATATCCAATAGCAGCATGATGCTTCTTCAGAGTTTTCAATAATCTTTCTTCTTCATGCTCTGAAAGGTTAGCACTAATAATAACAGGATATATCTTCTTTTCATCAAGATAAGCATATTTAAGATTATCAGACAATGGTTTAAGCTCAAACACGGGATCACCCTTGGGTGGAGGAGGATCCCCTAAAATTTCAACATGCAAATTATGTTGCAGAATAGGTTCTTGTTTAAAGAATACTTCATCTATTTCCCTTCTTTCATTCATGAACATATCATTTTCATGGTCTAGCAAATAGTGTTCTAAAGGATCACTAGAAGGTACGGCAATAGAAGCAAGACCAATAATTTCATCCATACTAGGAAATTCTTCCTCACGATGTTGTTTACTAAATTTAGAGAAATTAAACTCATGAACCATATCATCCAGGCCAATAGTAACAACATTCTTTTCGCAATCTATCCTAGCATTAACAGTGTTCAAGAAGGGTCTACCAAATATAATGTGACAAAAGCTATCTTGTGGAGAAGTAAGAACAAGAAAATCAGCAGGATATTTAGTTTCCCACACAATACTTCAACATCTCTAACAATTCCCATCGTTGAAATAGTATCTCTATTGGCAAGTTTAATTGTGACATCAATATCTTCTAATTCCGCAGGTGCAATTTCATGCTTGATTTCTTTATACAAGTCATAAGGTATAACACTAGCACTAGCACCCATATCACATAAGCCATGATAACAATGATCTCCTATTTTAACAGAAATAATAGGCACGCCTACCACAGGTCTATGTTTATCTTTAGCACAAGGTTTAGCAATTCTAGCAGTTTCACCTTCGAACTGAATAACATGCCCATTAATATTATCAGACAAGAGATCTTTAACAATAGTAATATTAGGTTCTACTTTAACTTGCTCAGGAGGTGTATAAGTTCTAATATTTCTTTTACGAACAACAGTTGAAGCTTTAGCATGAGCCTTTACTCTAACAGGGAAAGGTGGTTTCTCAACATAAGAAGTAGGAACAATAGGATCATTATAAGTGACAGTCTTTTCTTCAACTTTAATAGGTGCAGCTACTATTAGTTCTATGGGAGGATGATATTTAAACCACTTCTCCTTAGGGAGATCAACATAAGTAGCAAAAGATTCACAGAAAGAAGCTACTATCTCAGAGTCAAGTCCATATTTAGTGCTAAACTTGCGGAAAATATCGGTGTCCATAAAAGATTTAACACAATCAAACTTAGGTGTCATACCTGACTCTTTACCTTCGTTGAGGTCCCAATCTTTAGAGTTGCGTTTAATTCTATCCAATAAATTCCATCTGAATTCAATAGTCTTCATCATAAAAGAGCCAGCACAAGAAGTATCGAGCATGGTTTGATTATTATGAGAAAGCCGAGCATAAAAACTTTGCATAATTATTTCTCTCGAGAGCTCATGATTGGGGCATGAATATAACATTGATTTAAGCCTCCCCCAAGCTTGAGCGATTCTTTCTCCTTCGCGAGGCAAGAAATTATATATATAATTGCGATCACGATGAACAAGATGCATAGGGTAATACTTTTGATGAAATTCCAATTTCAATCTTTTATAGTTCCATGATCTCATATCATCACATAGCCTATATCATATCAATGCGTCTCCCTTCAAAGATAAAGGGAAGACCTTCTTCTTAGCAACATCATCGGGTACACCTGCAAGCTTAAATAATCCACAAACTTCATCCACATATATTAAGTGCTCATCAGGATGCTTTGTTCCATCTCCTATAAAAGGGTTAGCTAGCAGTTTTTCCATCATACCCGAAAGAAATTCAAAAGGAGTTTCATTTTCAATAGGTTCAGTAGGTTGAGGAGAAACTCTTTGCTCTACTGGACGGGGTGAAGATATCCCAAACAAGCCCCTCAGAGAATTACTTTCCATAGTAGCAAGTGACAGTAAATTTCAGCACACTATATAAATTTTTCCTTACCAACTTCCACCTACCAAAGGCGCTACACTCCCCGGCAATGGCGCTAGAAAAGAGTCTTGATGACCCACAAGTATAGGGGATCTATCGTATTCCTTTCGATAAGTAAGAGTGTCAAACCCAACGAGGAGCAGAGAGGAAATGACAAGCGGTTTTCAGCAAGGTATTATCTACAAGTACTGAAATAAGTGGTAACAGATAGTTTTGTGATAAGATAAATTGTAACGAGCAACAAGTAACAAAAGTAAATAAAGTGCAGCAAGGTGGACCAATCCTTTTTGTAGCAAAGGACAAGCCGAAACAAACTCTTATATAAGGAAAAGCGCTCCCGAGGACACATGGGAATATCGTGAAGCTAGTTTTCATCACGTTCATATGATTCGCGTTCGATACTTTGATAATTTGATATGTGGGTGGACTGGTGCTTGGGTGCTGTTCTTACTTGAACAAGCATCCCACTTATTATTAACCTCTATTGCAAGCATCCGCAACTACAACAAAAGTATTAAGGTAAACCTAACCATAGCATGAAACATGTGGATCCAAATCTGCCCCTTACGAAGCAACGCATAAACTAGGGTTTAAGCTTCTGTCACTCTAGCAACCCATCATCTACTTATTAATTCCCAATGCCTTCCTCTAGGCCCAAATAATGGTGAAGTGTTATGTAGTCGACGTTCACATAACACCACTAGAGGCTAGACAACATACATCTTATCAAAATTCAAACGAATACCAAATTCACATGACTACTAATAGCAAGACTTCTCCCTTGTCCTCAGGAACAAACGTAATTACTCACAAAGCATATTCATGTTCATAATCAGAGGGGTAATAATATGCATATAGGATCTGAACACATGATCTTCCACCAAATAAACCAACTAGCATCAACTACAAGGAGTAATCAACACTACTAGCAACCTACTAGCACCAATCCTGGACTTCGAGACAAGAATTGGATACAAGAGATGAACTAGGGTTTGGAGATGAGATGGTGCTGGTGAAGATGTTGATGGAGATTGCCCTCTCCCGATGAGAGGAGCGTTGGTGATGACGATGGTGATGATTTCCCCCTCCCGGAGGGAACTATCCTCGGTAGAACAGCTCTGCCGGAGCTCTAGATTGGTTCCACCAAGGTTCCGCCCCGTGGCGGCGGAGTCTCGTCCCAAAAAGTTCCTTCTGATTTTTTTCTCATCGAAAGACTTCATATAGCAGAAGATGGACGTCGGAGACCCACCAGGGGGCCCACGAGGTAGGGGGCGCGCCCTAGGAGGGGGGCGCGCCCCCCACCCTCGTGAGAGGGTGTGGGCCCCCCGGCCTTCATCTTTGGCGAGGATTTTTCTTTATTTATTTTAAGATGTTCCGTGGAGTTTCAGGACATTTGGAGTTGCGCAGAATAGGTCTCTAATATTTGCTCCTTTTCTAGCCTAGAATTCCAGCTGCCGGCATTCTCCCTCCTTATGTAAACCTTGTAAAATAAGAGAGAATAACTATAAGTATTTGTGACATAAAGTGAAATAACAGTCCATAATGCAATAAATATCGATATAAAAGCATGATGCAAAATGGACGTATCAGCCCCCGTCTCAGCTCCCATCCCCGCGCCTGCACTAGCGACCATCCCCGTAGTATTGACGGGCTGGTCGCCGAGCACTATCGCGGAGCTGGAAGCCACGGGCGTCAGCGAGGTCTCCGCGGACCCGCACGAGCTCGAGTACATGCTAGCGCCAGCGCCCGTGCTCGTGCCCATGCACGCCCCTCCACCCACCATGGCGCCGACCCTCATGCGTTTGGCTGCACCCACCGCACCCATGCCCCTGCCCATGCGCACCCCTCCACCCACCGCGGCGCCAGTCCCCGTGCGTTTGGCTACACCTGCAGTGCCCGTGCCCGTGCGCGTGCGCATGCCACCCTCAGCGGCATGGGACGCTGCCGTCGGTCGCGACCTCTCAGCCGCGCCAGTTGCTATCCTATCGCGCCCCGCCCGTCGATCGCGCGGTGACATGATGTTTGATTTACAAGTGAAGAAATTTTGTGCTACCTTGAAGACTTCAACAACGGCATCCTGGAGGACGACAACGACAATGATGGCGCGGCACGCCGCCTCCGCCACCGCCAGAAATAGCTTTTTTGGGGTTTAATATTGTATCTCGAATTCTCGATCATATGAATATAAATTTGCAGTGTGACTAAATGAAAGATATGGTTTGAATGAACTTCCGTTTTCTCTCTTAATGTACAGACTTATCAAACGATTTTCTTTTGAAAAAAAACGTTAATGGTTTTTAAATATAAAACACTCATCGCAAATGTTTTAGTTAGAACACCCGTATGCAAACCGACAACTTCCCCAGGAATCCAAGGGAAAATGTGCCAAGCAGGATTTCTGCATCCCTTCAACACAAACGGTTGTTTTACATGACCCGTGTGCAAGCACGTACCAAAAATTGGGTAAGATTTGCATATCTGTCATTTTGGGTATGTTGTCATTTGTCAAACTGGAAAGATTGACATTTGTTTATCTAGTAACATTGCCATTTGTCAACCTTGTAACACTGCCATTTGTCAAAATATGCAGCTACAAATCACTAGCACTATCTAATTTTTGCAGCTAAAATTACTAGGACTGTTCATATGGACACCACTAGTAGGTGTGAGTTGATTGACGCATATGAAAATGTACCATGGATTACATACAACAAGTCATCAACACCCAACGACAACGAGGATACATTCTGGATTATAGATCATTTCCAACAAAACATTCTACTAAAGTAAAGTTTTTCTCACACAACAAATAAGAAAGCGATGAAATGAACTTTAGCTCAACCACTCATCGGCGTTGGAAACGCTTGCTTTGAACCAGAAGTGATTCTCTGGGAAGGGCCAGCTACTGTTAATCTCGAGACCAACGCAGGACTGATTATCAAGGCTGAAGCGGCCTATGTCAGGACCCATATTGGGATGGTAGGGAAGCATAGTAATGCCCCAGGTATAGATACATTTGCTTCTCATAAATGGTAGTAACGTTGTGTCAACAGCAGCTGGATCGCCTTCCACCATCATTGGATAGTTTTGTCCAAGGAAGAGCGAGTTTCCTCCAAGACTTTCAATACTGAACTAGGGAGAAGGTGTTGGCGCTAGTACACTAGTATCAATACCGAATACCCTGCAACAGATGTTGGAATAGGTTCGGAGAGTGCGACCATGTGAGAAAACATATGCTTCCTTAGTAACATCAGTAGTGCCCTATATACAGACAAGAAGAGGTGATCCATCAGAATAAGTTGCCAGGCGCCACTGAGTATATGGGTCATGCTTGTCCTCATGCTCGTAAAAAATTTCAAGTATAGGTGGTGGAATGTTCATAGGACCTTGGAAACACAAGAAGGTTAATTAGTAAAGGGAAACTAGCTAACTCGCATGCATGTGGATGAAACAATTATAATTACGGTGGAAGACAAACATACCGAAAGCATCAGGATTCCATGCAAAAATAGTGCCACGAGTGGTGGCAGCAAACACAAGATGCTCGTATTGAATTGCATCACAGTACTCATCCGTGTACGGAAATTGATTTTTGAGCAATATCCATCGAGGCATGGAAGTAAGGACGGCAACAAGCTTATCAAAGATAGCAACAACTTCATAGTTCATGTAATCCCAAGAGCGGCTGGGAACTCGGAAAATTGCTATCTTCCGTAGATGACAGTCAGCATGATCGTATTTCAACTCACGTAGAATACCAATGTACTCAACCTCTGGGCAGTCATCTGAGATTTTTGGAAGTGGAACGTGATACCGAGTGTACACATTCACAAGTTCCCACTCGCAGTTGTACCCAATATAAACAACCCAATCTGCATTTGCGCCTGCCCAAGCCTTGCCCTCAAGCGATGGCATCTTAACATCATACGTATCATTATCAAGCGGCATCAACTTACACAAGGCGAGCCTTCCCTCGTCCCCGCGCCAGTCAGCAGGGTCACAACGAAGAAGATAGGGGAGATCAAATCGCTCCTGGACCCTTGGGTTCCTTGTAATGATGTTATTAGTTGAGTCAAGAATGGTCTTGAACGAACCTGCCATGCTAGCCGAGGTGATGACGTCGCACCGATCAATGAGTTCCTCCACCAAGTCATCATCCAGATCGGGGCAAGAATAACGGGGTCGTTTCCTTCCTGTTCCCTCCATGGAGAAGACGATTGAACAATGGAAGGAGGAAGGGTGAAGGAAAATGGAGGAGGGAGGAAGAGCTAGCGTGCGGCAGCAGTTCCAAATTCAGAGGGAAAGGCGAAGAGTCGGTGGACGGTTTCCATGGTACATGAAGAGGCGCCTGGGGAGTGAACGGTTGCCATAGAGGTCACACACTAACGACAAGGGATGAGTGAACCGCATGCGTATATCGCACACACCTTTATCTGGCTGACCATTTCTTTTGTGCTGCCTAATCACAAACAGTTCATCCGAGTGAACTGTATGTTGTATATTGCACACACCTTCATCTGGTTGCCCGTTTCCTTTGTTCCTCCTCATCACAAATAGTTCATCTGAGTGAACCGTATGTTGTGTATCGCACATGCCTTCATCTGGCTGCCCGTTTCTTTTGTTCCTCCTCATGACAAACATTTAATTGAACTAAACCGTATGCCCTTCATTGCACATGCAACTAAAATTTGAACCGTGTTTGATGCATCTGTCATCGCAAACGTTGTATACATTTTTGACGGTTTTCATACACCACTGTTTGCGATTATTGCATCGCACATAGTTTCTCGAAGGGTCTCTGATCGTAGTGTTGCGTTAGCAGCATCCTGCAGTAGTGTCCCCGGCAACGGTGCCAGAAAATAGCTTGATGTCTACTACACAACTTGTTCTTATATACTCGTGTTGGGCCTCCAAGCGCAGAGTTCTGTAGGATGGTAGGAAATTTCCCTCAAGTGGATGACCTAAGGTTTATCAATCCCTGGGAGGCATAGGATGAAGGTGGTCTCTCTCAAACAACCCTACAACCAAATAACAAAAAGTATCTTGTGTCCCCAACACACCATACAATGGTGAATTGTATAGGTGCACTAGTTCAGCAAAGAGATGATGATTCAAGTGTAGTAATGATAGTAGCTATTGATTTTTGTAATAGTAACAATAAAAAACAGCAAGGTAGCAAGTAATAGAAGTGAGCACAAATGGTATTCCAATGCTTGAAAATGAGGCCTAGGGTTCGTACTTTCACTAGTGCAATCTCTCAGCGATGCCAATATAATTCGTTCATGTAACCATCCCTCAACGTGCGATGAAGAATCACTCCAAAGTTCTTATCTAGCGGAGAACATAAGACGAAATTGTTTGTAGGGTACGAAACAACCTCAAAGTTATCCTTTCCGATTGATCTATCAAATAGTTCATACTAAATATCACCAAGTTATCCTTTCCGATCAGTCTATCCAAGAGTTCATACAAAAATAACACCTTATGATACACATCAACAAAGTCTAGTGTCACCTAGATACTCCAATCTCACCACGAGTATCTGTGAGTTGATTATACGATATGCATCAAACAACTTCAGATTCATAATATTCAATCCAACACAAAGAACCTCAAAGAGCACCCCAAGATTTCTACCGGAGAAACAAAGACGAGAACGTGCATCAACCCCTATGCATAGATGACCCCAATGTCACCTCGGGAATCCGTGAAATGAGTGCCAAAACACACATCAAGTGAAGCAATATGATACCCCATTGTCACCACGGGTATTCATAGCAAGACATACATCGAGTGTTCTCAAATCCATAGAAGTATTCAATCCGATAATAACGAAAGCTCAAAAGGAAAACTCAATTCATCACAAAAAGATAGAGAGGGGAAAACACCATATGATCCAACTATATTAACAAAGCTCGTGATACATCAAGATCGTGCCAAATCAAGAACACGAGAGAGAGAGAGAGATTAAACACATAGCTACTGGAACAAACCCTCAACCCCGAGGGTGGACTAATTCATCCTCATCATGGTGGCTGTCGGGATGATGAAGATGGCCTTCGGTGATGATTTCCCCCTCCGACAGGATGTCAGAACAGGGTCTAGATTAGTTTTTCCTGGCTACAGTGGCTTGCAGCGGCAGAACTTCTGCTCTATGGTTGTTTTGGGGGGTTTATGTATATATATGATTTTTTGGCATTAGTTTCACGTGAAGATGGGCCTTAGGGGGCCACTACCCACCAGGGCACGCCAGAGGGGGTGGCGCATCCTGGTGCCTAGTGGGCAGCAGGGCCCCCCTCTAGTAGGTTTTTGCTCCAGTATTTTTTATATTTCCAAAAAGATTCTCCAAAAAGTTTCGTCCAATTCCGAGAACTTTTATTTCTGCACAAAAAACAACACTACGGTAGTTCTGCTGAAAACAACGTCAGTCCGGGTTAGTTTCACTCAAATCATACCAAAATCATATATAATTGTTGTAAATATGGCATGAATACTTCATTAATTATAGATATGTTGTAGATCTATCAAGTGCCACGCAGACTATTTGGCCGATCAGCAGAGTGCAATCCGATGCTGAATGGTGAGCAAGTGACTCTATAATCACCACCAAACATATGTAACGAACGTAATGAGCATATTGTGAAATCGGGTGGCCGTATTATGCTTTTCTCTTGAAATACACTGATCGCCAGTGTATTTATCTCTTCTCTCTCTCCATGTAGCCGAGTAGGCCAACACCGAAGTGCCTA
This sequence comes from Triticum urartu, assembly GCF_003073215.2. Taxonomy (NCBI): domain Eukaryota; kingdom Viridiplantae; phylum Streptophyta; class Magnoliopsida; order Poales; family Poaceae; genus Triticum; species Triticum urartu. Next base: position 229,406,833 of record NC_053026.1, read on the forward strand.
AATTGGCGCACGCCACCCCATTATTGTAGTACTGGTTTTGTAAGAGCGAACAAGTATTCACGTCTACCGTACAAACTCTAGATATGAGTTACAAATGCTATGAAGACGAATACAAATATTTGAATCCACTTTATGCCCAATTTCTCTCTGTAGGCCTTCCCGAAGTACATCTCTACACGTTCTCGCATGTTACATCTAACAACTATGCAATACAACACTACTACACTCTAACACAATAAATCATATGTGTTTTTAGTCTAGATCTCATATTCATACTTCAATTATTCAATTTGCATACATTAAATTGCATTGAAATGTATGGCTAATATCATCTAGTGATATGAAAGGTCAGACCACACACACACACACACACACAAAAGGGCCCATTACACATTCAAGCATTTCACATCTTTCTCTCGCTCTCTCTGTCAAACTGACTATGCCCAACTGCCTTGCCTACCGCGTGGGAAAAATCCCGCCCTCGCCAGTTTAATCGGGTTTGTATCGATGGATCGTGCGAAACAGGGAAACTATAGTAGTACTACAGTACAAGTAACAGTTCACTGGGCCGCCGTGTCATGTACTGCTCCATCGTAAGAGTGGAGCGCTTACTTTCGTAAATGTTCTAGTCCCTTCCATCGACATGTGGGACATCAAGCAACCGGGTCCATGTGCCATACCCAAATAATAGTATAGAGTAGCAGGGGGACGCACCCCGGTCGTGGCGTCATAGTAGCAATAAGCAATGAGGTTTCAAATCACAAAGCTGCACCCTTTCTTGCAGTTAAGTTGGAGGGACGAACTGATGCTCAAGAAAAGTTGGAGGGACAAAGCAACCATCATTTCGCTCTTTGTTGAATCCGCTTGTCCATCATATTCTTCAAGTTAACCACGTGTTTCTTCTGCCATTGTTCTGCCTCATGTGAGACATGGATCGTCTTGGTACATCACTCACACGTGGGACAGCATGTTAGCAAACCGTTAGGCCAACCTCCTCTAAAAATAAGAAACCTCCCCCGACTTCCGCACGATAAAATCACCTCCTTTTTACTAATCTTGATATATTTATTTAGATCAATATAATCAAGATTTGAATAGATATCACCATGGAGCAAAACCAAGTGGTACGCTTAAGGGCATCCACTATGAGTAGCCAAATATTAAAATAGCTTTTGGCATCGATGGGAACCATTGTGGAGGGTGCTACCAAAGTAAAAAAAGAGGGAACCGAAGCTCCCTAATTGATTGATTGAAGGAATAGAAAAATGCAACCTCTCTCCTCTTTTTCTCCCGTGCTTGGACGCATGCATAGAGCACAGAGTCTACGCCCTTATCCCTTCTATCACAAATCACAAAGCAATGAGGTGTCAAATCACAAAGCACGAACAAAGCAACCATCATTTCACTCTTCGCTGACTCTATTTCTCCATCGTCTTCTTTGAGAAACCACCTTTACCGCACTAACCTGGACGGACGCTGCTATTGTGCTACTAGTATACTTTTAGGCCTCCTTTGGCTCAAGAAACTTCCTAGATCCAAAGAAGGTGGTTGTCTCGGCTTGCAGGAGACACCTACGCATGACATACCGTGGTCTGCCTCAATGGTGTGCTCCATCCAACGCCCTTCGCCAAAGCCACAGCGGTCGAGATATCGACGACTTCACCGCAATGGGGAAGGAAGTCAAATAGTTACCCCCTCCATTTTTTTGTATACAAGGCCACTATAAAAGTACAATTTCTAGCTATATAAGGCCCATAACACTAATTGAGACAAAAATCATGCGGTTTGCGTCGTACTAGCAACCAAGGACATTAATATACCCTTGCATGCTTGCAGAAGTGAGAAGGTTGGTTTGCATGCACTGAATTAATCAAGCACTTAGGAGTGAGATGGTTAGCTTGTTGGGCGTTGGAGAAAAAAATACGCATTAATTGACACGTCAAACGAGGATTTGTATTGATCGATCCCACGAAGGAAAACCCCGCCCTTATTTTTTAACAAATACATACTAAAATCAAAGTCGCTCACCCTCGCAAACTAGATGTTATTACAAGTTCAAAATGAAAAGGAGGTACACTTATGCACGCCTATCACGGTCGTACCACACCCTCACACAGTCGGTCTGGCTGAAGGAAATATGCCCTAGAGGCAATAGTAAAGTTGTTATTTATATTTCCTTATATCATGATAAATGTTTATTATTCATGCCAGAATTGTATTAACCCGAAACTTAGTACATGTGTGAATACATAGACAAACAGAGTGTCGCTAATGTAACTCTACTTGACTAGCTCATTAAGCAAAGATGGTTAAGTTTCCTGACCATAGGCATATGTTTTCATTTGATGGACGGGATCACATCATTAGAGAATGATGTGATGGACAAGACCCATCCTTTAGCTTAGCATAATGATAGTTTAGTTTTTTTTTCTATTGCTTTGTTAATGACTTATACACGTTCCTCTGACTATGAAATTATGCAACTCCCGAATATCGGAGGAACACCTTGTGTGCTCTCAAACATCAGAATGTAACTGGGTGATTATAAAAATGCTCTATAGGTGTCTCCGATGGTGTTTGTTGAGTTGGCATAGATCAAGATTAGGATTTGTAATTCCATGTATCGGAGAGGTATCTCTGGGCCCTCTCGGTAATGCACATCACTATAAGCCTTGAAAGCAATGTGAGTAATGAGTTAGTTGTGGGATCATGCATTACGGAACAAGTAAAGAGACTTGCTGGTAACAAGATTGAACTAGGTATGGTGATACCGACGATCAAATCTCGGGCAAGTAATATACCGATGACAAAGGGAATGACATATGTTGTTATGCGGTTTGACCGATAAAGATCTTCATAGAATATGTAGGAGCCAATATGATCATCCAGGTTCCGCTATTGGTTATTGACCTGAGATGTGTATCGGTCATGTGTACATAGTTCTCGAAGCCGTAGGGTCCGCACGCTTAACGTTCGATTACAATCTGTATTATGAGTTATGTGATTTTATGACTGAAGCTTGTTTCGAGTCCCGGATGATATCACGGACATGCCGAGGAGTCTCGAAATGGTTGAGAGGTAAATATTCATATATTGGAAGGTTGCATTTGGACATCGGAATGGTTCTAAGTGGTTCGGGCATTTTTCTGGAGTACCGAGAGGTTACCGGAACCCCCTAGGAGAAGTTATGGGCCTTATGGGCCATAAGAGGGAAGCACACCAGCCCACAAGGGGCTGGTGCGCCCCCCCCCTTGGGCAGGAGGCCGATTAGGAATAGGAGAAGGGGGCCGGCCCCCCTTTCCTTCTCCTTCTCCCTTCCCTCTTTCCTACTCCGAGTGGGAGGTGGAATCCTACTAGGACTAGGGAGTCCTAGTAGGACTACACACCTTGGCGTGCCCCTAGGGCCAGGTGCCTCTCCCTCTCCCTCCTTTATATACGGAGGTAGGGGCACCCCAAAGACACACAAGTTGATCTTTTAGCCGTGTGCGGTGCCCCCCTCCATAGTTACACACCTCGATCATATCGTTGTAGTGCTTAGGTGAAGCCCTGCATCGGTAACTTCATCATCACTGTCACCACACCGTTGTGCTGACGGAACTCTCCCTCGGCCTCAACTGGATCAAGAGTTCGAGGGACGTCATCGAGCTGAACATGTGCTGACCAAGGAGGTGCCATACGTTCGGTACTTGGATCGGTTGGATCACGAAGACGTTCGACTACATCAACCGCGTTACTAAATGCTTCCGCTTTCGGTCTACGAGCGTACATAGACACACTCTACCCTCTCGTCGCTATGCATCTCCTAGATAGATCTTGCATGATCATAGGTAAATTTTTTGAAATACTGTGTTCCCGAACAGTGGCATCCTCGCCAGGTCTATGCGTAGATGTTATATGCACGAGTAGAACACAATGAGTTGTGGGAGATAATAGTCATACTGCTTACCAACAACGTCTTACCTTGATTCGGAGGTATTGTTGGATGAAGCGGGCTGGACCGACTTTACATGACCGCGTTTATGAGATTGGTTCTACCGACGTGCATCGCACACAGGTGGCTAGCGGGTGTCTGTTTCTCCAACTTTAGTTGAATCGACTTTCACTACACCCGGTCCTTGTTGAAGGTTAAAACAACACTCTTGACGAAAAATCATTGTGGTTTTGATGCGTAGGTAAGAACGGTTCTTGCTAGAAGCCCGTAGCAACCACGTAAAACTTGCAACAACAAAGTAGAGGACGTCTAACTTGTTTTTGCAGGGCATGTTGTGACGTGATATGGTCAAGACGTGATGAGATATAAATTGTTCTATGAGATGATCATGTTTTGTAACAGTTATCGGCAACTGGCAGGAGCCATATAGTTGTCGCTTTATTGTATGAAATGCAATCGCCATGTAATTGCTTTACTTTATCACTAAGCGATAGCGATAGTCGTAGAAGCAATAGTTGGCGAGACGACAACGATGCTACGATGGAGATCAAGGTGTCAAGCCGGTGACGATGGTGATCATGACGGTGCTTTGGAGATGGAGATTAAAGGCACAAGATGATGGTGGCAATATCATATCACTTATTTTGATTGCATGTGATGTTTATCTTTTATGCATCTTATTTTGCTTAGTATGGTGGTAGCATTATAAGATGATCTCTCACTAAATTTCTAGGTACAAGTGTTCTCCCTGAGTATGCACCATTGCTATAGTTCGTCGTGCTGAGACACCACATGATGATCGGATGTGATAAGATCTACGCTCACATACAACAGGTGCAAGCCAGTTTTGCACACGCGGAGTACTGGGGTTAAACATGACGAGCCTAGAATATGCAGATACGGCCTCGGAACACTGAGACCGAAAGGTAGAACATGAATCATATAGTAGATATGATTAGCATAGTGATGTTTGAAGGAAATATGCCCTAGAGGCAATAATAAAGTTGTTGTTTATATTTCCTTATATCATGATAAATGTTTATTATTCATGCTAGAATTGTATTAACCGGAAACATAGTACATGTGTGAATACATAGACAAACAGAGTGTCACTAGTATGCCTCTACTTAACTAGCTCGTTAATCAAAGATGGTTAAGTTTCCTAACCATAGACATGAGTTGTCATTTAATAAACGGGATCACATAATTAGAGAATGATGTGATTGACATGACCCATCCATTAACTTAGCACTATGATAGTTTAGTTTATTGCTATTGCTTTCTTCATAACTTATACATGTTCCTATGACTATGAGATTATGTAACTCCTAAATACCAGAGGAACACTTTGTGTGCTATCAAACGTCACAACGTAACTGGGTGATTATAAAGATTCTCTACAGGTGTCTCCGATGGTGTTTGTTGAGTTGGCATATATCGAGAATAGGATTTTTCACTCCGATTGTTGGAGAGGTATCTCTGGGCCCTCTCATTAATGCACATTGCTATAAGCTTTGCAAGCATTGTGACTAATGAGTTAGTTGCGGAATGTTTCATTATGGAACGAGTAAAGAGACTTGCCAGTAACGAGATTGAACTAGGTATGATGATATCGATGATCGAATCTTGGGCAAGTAACATACCGATGACAAAGGGAAAAGCGTATGTTGTTATGCGGTTTGACCGATAAAGATCTTCGTAGAATATGTAGGAACCAATAGGAGCATCCAGGTTCCTCTATTGTTATTGACTGGAGATGAGTTGTGACGCCCGGATAATTAGGCTACAGTAATCCCCCGTTAACGATGCCACGTCACTTTGATTACTGTTAGTAATCTCGCGTTAGTTCGAAACCATTTCAATTCAAAATCAAAATCAAGCAAACAATAAAAGTTTTTCAAATATTAAAACTAAAATGTTCAATAAATAGTAGATAAATCAGAGGCTATGATAAAATTGTAAACAACATTATTGAAATTTGATAAGTGACTTAAACAACCTCAAACAGTGGCTGAAAACATTATTTACTAACCTTTTTATTAAAAAAAATAAATATGAAATGATAATTACCCCAAACTAGTTTTTGGTGGTAGGATATATTGTGTTTTGAATTTTGGGCCAACTCTCACATTTTACAAAACTCATTTGGTGCCCAAACAATTAGCCAAAACAGAAAAGGAAAATAAATAAAAGAAAGAAACTAACAAAAAAAGAGAAGAAAGAGGGAACCCCCTCCCATGGCCTACTGGCCCAGTTGGCCGGCCCATTCGGGCGCAGGCCCAACCGGCCTTCCCCCCCTCCCCTTATCCATCCCCCCCCCAAACCCTAACCCACCCGATCCCCACTCCCCCCCACTCGCCCCGTCCCCCCCCCCTCCCCTCGCTCCCGCACGGCGCCCCAACCCCGTCGCCGACGCTCACCGTCCAGGACGCCGCCCGGGACCCACGCCACCTCGTCCGCGTCGTGCTCGCCGCCCGGAGCCACCCCGCCGCCGCTGCCGTCCTCTTCATCACCGCACCCCGCCACCGCCCGCCGCCTCGTCCTCCTCATCTCCTCCTCGCCGACGACACATCCTCGTCCTCCTCCCCAAAGGCTCCACCGAGCCTCGCCGCCCCCCTGCTCAGCAACGCTGGTGAGGACCCCGGTCCTCCTCCCCGTGCCCTCACTCCGGCGCTCGCCCGCGCCACCACACCGTCTGCTCCGCGCGTCGCTATGCCCGGCCATGACCGCGCCCCGCGCCTCCCACTCGCACCGCCGCTTGCTGCAGGGAGCCGCTGAACTACGCGTCGTGCTCGCCGCCCTTGCTCCCGCTCCGCCGCAGCGCTGCCTGCCGCTGCTCCGGCCGGCAAGCCTCGCCGTGGCTGGCCTGGGACAGTGCCCAGTCGGGCTAGCGCCCGCGCCTGGGGCCAGCACCGGCGCCCCGCATCGCTCTGGGGCTACGCCCGCAGCGCCCACGCCCATTCGGGCGGCGCCTGCGCCCTGCACCCAGTACCCGGCGCCCGTTAAGGCCCCCTGGGGCCACTGACATGGGGGCCCCAGCCCCAGAACGTTTTGTTAAAAAAAAGAATTAAAAATAATATGTAAAATTAAATAAAATAAATAAATAGATAATAATAATTTAATTAACTAATTAATTGAGGAATTAATTAGGTTAATTAATTATAATTAGATTAACCTAATCACTAATTAACCTAATTAACTGTTAGTTAATTAAAACAGAGTATGACGAACGGGACCCACCTGTCAGGTTGACCAAGTCAACTACTGACGTCATGATGATGTGAGCAGACACTATTCTGGATAATGTTGATTAAATTAAATAAATAAATCCTAAAAATGATTTAAATCTTTTAAAATTAATATAAAATAAACCGTAGCTCGGATGGAAAAACTTTGTACATGAAAGTTTCTCAGAACGACGAGACGAATTCGGATACGCAGCCTGTTTATCCGCCACGCATCCCTAGCATAGCGAACACGCAACTTTCCCCCTCTGTTTCATTTGTCCGAAAACGCAAAACACCGGGGATACTTCCCCGGATGTTTCCCCCCTTCACCGGTATCACCTCATACCGCGATAGGGCACCCCTAGCACCGATACTTGTCATGTCATGCATCGCTACGCATCTGTTTGCTTAAATATTTATTGTTTCTCCCCCCTCTTCTCTCGCTAGACACCGGGACCGACGCCGCCGCTACCCAGTACGACTACGGAGTTGACGACCACTCTCTCTTGCCAGAGCAACCAGGCAAGCCCCCCCTTTGATCACCAGATATCGCCTACTCTTCTCTATACTGCTTGCATTAGAGTAGTGTAGCATGTTACAGCTTCCCGTTAATCCTATACTGATGCATAGCCTGTCCTTGCTACTACTGTTGATACCTTTACCTGCAATCCTACTTGCTTAGTATAGGATGCTAGTTTTTCATCAGTCGCCCTACATCCTTGTCCGTCTGCCATGCTATACTATCGGGCCATGATCACTCGGGAGTTGATCACGGGTATATACTATATACTTTATACATGATACATGTGGTGACTAAAGACGGGTCGGCTTGAGGAGCACCCGCGAGTGGATCTTTGAGGCGGAGCGACAGGGCAGGTTCCGACCACCTAGGAGAGAGGTGGGCCTGGCCCTGGTCGGCGTTCGCGGATACTTAACACGCTTAACGAGATTTGGGTATTTGATCTGAGTTTGGCCATTTGGTCTATACGCACTAACCATCTACGCGGGAGTAGTTATGGGTATCCCGGCGTCGTGGTATCAGCCGAAGCCTTCTTGACGTCAGCGACGGAGCGGCGCGCGCTGGATTGGACTGGAACGCCACTAGGCTAGGTCTGCTTCCGGCCGCCCACGCAACGTGCAGGTGTGCTAAGGGCGATGGGCCCAGACCCCTGTGCGCATAGGTTTAGACCGGCGTGCTGACCTCTCTGTTGGTCTAGGTGGGGCTGCGACGTGTTGATCTTCCGAGGCCGGGCATGACCCAGGAAAGTGTGTCCGGCCAAATGGGATCGAGCGTGTTGGGTTATGTGGTGCACCCCTGCAGGGAAGTTAATCTATTCGAATAGCCGTGATCTTCGGTAACAGGACGACTTGGAGTTGTACCTTGACCTTATGACAACTAGAACCGGATACTTAATAAAACACACCCTTCCAAGTGCCAGATACAACCGGTGGTCGCTCTCTCTCAGGGATACGAGGAGGGGATCGCTGGGTAGGATTATTGCTATGCGATGATACTTGGAGGACTTCAGTCTACTCCCTTCTACATGCTGCAAGACGGAGGCTGCCAGAAGCGTAGTCTTCGAAAGGATTAGTTATCCCCCTCTTATTCTGGCGTTCTGCAGTTCAGTCCACATATGATACCCTTACTCCATTTGATACCCATGCATATGTAGTGTAGCTCCTTGCTTGCGAGTACTTTGGATGAGTACTCACGGTTGCTTTCTCCCTCCTTTCCCCCTTTCCTTCTTCCTGGTTGTCGCAACCATATGTTGGAGCCCAGGATCCAGTCGCCACCGTCGACGACGACTCCTACTACACCGGAGGTGCCTACTACTACGTGCTGCCCGCTAACGACGACCAGGAGTAGTTAGGAGGATCCCAGGCAGGAGGCCTGCGCCTCTTTCGATCTGTACCCCAGTTTGTGCTAGCCATCTTATGACAACTTGTTTAACTTATGTCTGTATTCAGATATTGTTGTTTCCGCTAACTCGTCTATGATCGAGCTCTTGTATTCGAGCCCTCGAGGCCCCTGGCTTGTAATATGATGCTTGTATGACTTATTTTATTTGTAGAGTTGTGTTGTGATATCTTCCCATGAGTCCCTGATCTTGATCGTACACGTTTGTGTGTATGATTAGTGTACGATTGAATCGGGGGCGTCACATGAGTCTCGGTCATGTCTACATAGTTCTCGAACCCGTAGGGTCTGCACGCTTAACGTTCGATGATGATATGTATTGTGAGTTATGTGATTTGATGTACCGAAGGTTGTTCGGACTCCCGGATGTGATCACGGACATGAGGAGGAGTCTCGAAATGGTCGAGACATAAATATTGATATATTGGAAGGTTATGTTTGGACACCGGAAAGGTTTCAGATAGGTTCGGGCATTTTCCGGAGTACTAGGGGTTACCAGAACCCCCTGGGAGGTTAATGGGCCGTCATGGGCTTTAGTTGAAGAGAGGAGGAGGTGGCCAAGAGGAGGGCTGTGCCCCCCAAGCCCAATCCGAATAGGGGAGGGGGGTCGGCCCCCCTTTCCTTCTTCCCCTCTTCCCTTTCCTTCCCCTCCTAGTTGGACTAGGAAAGGGGGGAACCTACTCCTAGTAGGAGTAGGATCCCCCCCCCTTGGGGCGCACCCTATGAGGTCGGCCGGCCCCCTCCTCCACTCATTTATATATGGGGGAGGGGGAACCCCATAGACACACAAAGTTGATCTCTTAGTCGTGTGCGGTGCCCCCTCCACAGATTTCCACCTCAGTCATATTGTCGTAGTGCTTAGGCGAATGTAGCGACCCGACCTCAAACGGTCAAGTCTCTGTGCTTCCGTGTCATCCTTGGATCGGTAATGCTAACACACACAGTACTCGAGGATTTATAACAGAGTAGCAATCACACACTTATTACATCAAATGTCTCAAAAGAGAACTTATTACAATAATACGGCTTAAGGCCATCTAACACGATAACAGTGGAAGGCTTGGAAGATAAAGTGAGTCCATCAACTACAACGGCATAGCTGAGCTGCACGGCAACAACCTAACGAACCTTACTCCTCATCTGAAAAGTCTGCAACATAATACGTTGCAGCCCGAAAATGGGTCAGCACATGGAATATGCTGGCAATATAACACAGTAGAGCAAGAATAGAATAATGCTATCACTACATGCATATTTGGCTGGTGGAAAGCTCTATGGTTATGGTTTTTGCGAAAAGCCAATTTTTCCCTACAACAAAGGAATATATTTTAATATAACTATCATGGTAGTTGAAACATCATTGAGAAGGTTCCTCCAACTCAATCCCAATTAAAGTAATTAACAACCCAACAATATTAATTTAGAGTGATGAGATACTTAAGATACTCCAAGTACTAGATACTCAAGATTGTCCATAACTGGGGACACGCCTGACCATGATTAGTTTATACACTCTGCAGAGGTTTGCGCACTTTTCCCCACAAGACTCGATCTCCTCCGTTGGTTTTCTCGCACTATAGGATGTTTGAGAAACGGATGACCGAGACACAGTCTTTCAGAAACATTAACTCTCTACTCCGGGCAGACCATACCAAACCTACAAACCCACTACCTGCTGATCCACCTCTTCAAGAGCTTCATGTAACTTACTCAACTATGCTAGAGCCCATAATAGCTTGTGGCTGCACCCAGATGTGTATTTAAGTTGCCACCTTAAGTTGAACCATTAATTATCAATCTCACATCTGTCATGGATTTCACTCACCCAAACCACGTCTACGAGCATAGCATAGCAATATAAGCAATACGTAGAAGTAACTCCCAAGGGTTTGATAGTAACAGGGCAATAGGTTCCTACCTCAACAACTACTTCCCAACCCACAAGTTAATGACATCCTAATCATGCAATGTTTGAGGATTGAAACTAATGCATAAAAACTGGGTATGGAAAGTATGATCAAAGTGTTACTTGCCTTGCTGACGATCCGCGTAACCTAGAGACTCCAAATAACACGCTTCGCACTCCGGGAATTCTATCACAAACAAACAATAGCATACATAAGCAGTCAAGCAAAGAAAACACGGGTAAACCTCAATTAAGAAGATCTAACCAGAAAGTTCAACTTAAGAACTCCGGTTTGCAAAAAGAATCAAATCAAACGGAGCAACGAAACTCAAACGGCGAAAGAAACTTGATCTGTTTACTAATCTGGACCTAGGTCAAATTTTACAGTAGCGAAAACTTGTGCAAGGTGGTTAAACGAAAAGAGTGTCTCGAGACGAAGATCTAGGCGCTTGAATCGCCTGATTCTGACTAACGAGCGAAAAGATAAACTAGTTGAGAAATCGCGATCAGAAATAATCGCGGATTAATCCGATAAAAGAAAACTGACGAACAGCCTAACGAACGAGCATTCGTTATCTATAACTAACGGGCGAAAATCGTTCATTAAAATGAACGTCCGTCCGCTAAAAAGAAAATCGAAAAGAAAAACCGGCGAACCAAAAAAAACGACTAGGGTTTTAAAAAAAAAACTAATCGATTTTCTTTGAAAAAACGGGCGGCGGCGGATCAGCGCGTTACCTCTCCGGCGAGGCAACTCCGGCGAGGCGGGGCTCAGTGGCGGTCTTGCGAAGCGGCGGGGAGGCTCGGCGGTGCGGGCGGCGGCAGAGGGCGACGCAGGCGGCGGCAGGCGGCGGCGCAGGGCTGCGGCGGCGGCGACTGGCTAGGGCTGCGGTGGCGGCGACTCGGGGTTCTAGGGGGGCCCCGGGGTGGGTTTTTAAAGGGGGGAGGCGGCAGCGGCTCTGACTTGGGGAGGGGGTCGAGGCGGCGGCAGCTCAGACTCCTCCGTGTCCGGCGGCGGCACGGGACGGGGAAGGCGGTGGCGCGGGGCTGGGGCCGGCCTGGCTCGGCTCGGCTTCGGCCCGACTGGCGCTGGAAGTTTTTTTTAAATAAATAATTCCGTCGAACAGAAAATAAATCCTAGAAAATAAAATAAAAATCTAAAAATGGCAAAATAAATTTTCACCATCTAAATAAAATATTTAGAACAAGATGAACATTTTCTTGGCCCTAAAATGCAATTTTGAAAACATGCAATTTTTGTAATGCAAGTAAAATGCAAATAAGAATCAAATAAATGATTTTAATATTTTTCCTCCAATATTTCATTTATTTTGGAGAAGTCATATTATCTCCTCTCATATATTTTAACATGAAATATTTTCGGAGCGAAAAATAATTAAAACCAAAAATCCTCATTTCGATATTTGGTAAAACCCAAATATGAAAACAGGGAAATCCCCAACTCTCTCCGAGGGTCCTTGAGTTGCTTAGGATTTCGAGGATCACGAAATGAAATGAAGTAAAATATGATATGCATGGATGATCTATGTATAACATTCCAAATTGAAAATTTGGGATGTTACAAACCTACCCCCCTTAAGATTAATCTTGCCCTCAAGATTCGGGTTGGCTAGAAAATAGGTGTGGGTGGCCTTTGCGGAGATCATCCTCTCGTTCCCAGGTGGCTTCATCCTCGGTATGGTGACTCCATTGAACTTTGAAAAACTTGGTAACCTTGCTGCGGGTGACTCGGCTGGCAAACTCAAGAATCTTAACTGGCTTTTCCTCAGAAGTCAAATCACTGTCCAACTGAATCGCCTCCAAGGGTATTGTATCTCTTAACGGTATATCGTCCATCTCAGCATGACACTTCTTCAACTGTGAAACGTGGAACACATCATGAACTCCTGACAGTCCTTCAGGTAACTCCAACTTGTAAGCAACTTCTCCCATCTGTTCCAAAACACGATACAGTCCTTCAAATCTCGGGGCTAACTTTCCCTTAACTCCAAAACGTTTCACTCCTCGCAAGGGTGATACTCGCAGATATGCTCTATCTCCAATTTCATAGGTTACTTCCTTGCGTTTTGAATCTGCATAACTCTTCTGTCTGGACTGAGCTATCTTCAGTCTATCCCGGATTAGTTTAACCTTCTCCTCAGACTCTTTGATCAAGTCTGGTCCAAACAACTGTCAGTCTCCAACTTCATCCCACATCAATGGTGTTCTGCACCTTCGTCCATACAGGGCTTCGAACGGTGCCATCTTCAAACTGGCTTGGTAGCTATTGTTGTATGAGAACTCTGCGTAAGGCAGATTGTCATCCCAACTAGATCCATAATCTAGCGCACAGGCTCTTAACATGTCCTCCAGAATCTGGTTGACTCTCTCGGTCTGTCCATCCGTCTGCGGGTGAAGTGTTGTACTGAACTCCAATCTTGTTCCCAAAGTCTGGTGTAGCTGATGCCAAAACTTTGAGGTAAACTGTGTTCCTCTGTATGATACGATGGTCCTCAGAACTCCATGCAGATATACGATCCTGGACATATATATCTTGGCCATCTTCGCACTTGTATACGTGGTTTTCACTGGGATAAAGTGAGCCACTTTGGTCAAGCGATCAACTACTACCCATATAGAATCATATCGTGATTTGGTCCTGGGCAAACTGGTGATAAAATCCATGCCAAGTTTATCCCACTTCCATTCGGGTATCGGCATAGGCTGTAACAATCCTACTGGCTTTTGATGCTCTGCCTTCACTCTCTGACATACATCATATACGGCTACATACTTGGCGATATCCTTCTTCATACCAGTCCACCAGAAACGTTCCTCCAAATACAAATACATCTTGGTGTTTCCGGGGTGTATCGAGTAGGGTGAGTCATGAGCCTCGTGAAGTTTTAACTTCCTGATCTCTAGGTCATTAGGCACGTATATCCGGTCCTCAAACCATAAGGTATCGTGCTCATCCTCACGAAAACCTTTGGCCTTTCCTTTGATCATTTTCTCCTTTATCTCGGCAATCTCCTTGTCATCCCTCTGAGCTTCTCGAATCTTTCCCAACAATGTATACTATACCTCCATTGTTGCAACAAAACTTCTAGGAACAATCTCCAAATGTAGTTCCCGGAGATCCTCTGCTAACTCCTTCGGCAATCCCGTGCTTATTAGGGTATTAGCATAGCTCTTCCGGCTCAAGGCATCTGCTACGACATTGGCCTTTCCTGGATGATAATGAAGCTTCATATCATAATCCATTATAAGCTCCAACCATCTTCTCTGCCTAAGGTTCAGCTCCTTCTGGGTGAAAATGTACTTCAAACTCTTATGATCCGTGTACACATCACAACGATTTCCAATAAGGTAATGCCTCCAAGTCTTCAATGCATGCACTACGGCTGCTAGCTCCAAATCATGCGTGGCATAATTCAACTCGTGGTGTTTTAGCTATCGCGAGGCGTACAAGACAACTCTCCCGTCCTGCATAAGCACGCTTCCAAGTCCTAAGCGACAGGCGTCGCAATACACTTGGAATTCCTTATGTATATCTGGCAGTGTCAGTACTGGGGCTGTAGTCAAACATTTCTTCAACTCCTGGAAACTTGCCTCGCAATCTTCCGTCCATTTAAACTTAGTATCCTTCTTCAATAGTTCATTCATTGGCTTCACAATCTTGGAAAAATTCTCGATGAATCTCCGATAGTATCCTGCGAGCCCAAGAAAACTGCGGATCTCGCTAACTGAAGTGGGTGCCAACCATTCAGTGACTGACTGAACCTTGCTGGGGTCTACTGCTATACCCTCTCCTGATATAACATGTCCAAGGAATCTGACATCCTTCAACCAAAACTCGCATTTGCTGAACTTGGCATATAGCTGGTGTTCCCTGAGTTTCTCGAGAACTAATCGCAAATGCTCCTTGTGCTCCTCTTCATTCTTCGAATATATCATTATATAGTCAATAAACACCACAACAAACTTTTCGAAATACTCCATGAATACCTTGTTCATCATGCTCATGAAATAGGCAGGGGCGTTAGTCAGTCCAAACGACATGACCGTATACTCGTATAATCTATACCGCGTGGTGAATGCTGTCTTTGGTATATCATTCTCTCGAATCTTCAACTAATGGTATCCCGATCGCAAATCGATCTTCGAAAACACCTTAGCTCCTTGCAGCTGATCAAATAGATCATTGATCATCGGCAGTGGGTACTTGTTCTTAATCGTCACTTCATTCAAGGCCCGATAATCAACAACCATTCTTAGGGATTTATCCTTCTTCTCAACCAAAAGCACTGGGGATCCCCAAGGTGATGAACTCCTTCGAATGTAACCTTTCTCCAATAACTCCTTGATATGTTTCTTAATCTCCTCCAGATCATTCGCGGGCATCCGATAGGGTCTCTTGGATATTGGCCCTGTACCTGGCAATAGCTCTATCAAAAACTCAATGTCTCAATCCGGTGGCATGCCTGGTAACTCCTCTGGAAAAACGTCTGGGTAATCCTTCATTACAGGCACTTCCTCCTAAACAACTCATGTGAGGGTATTCACTTGGCTCCTCCTAAGCACATGCCTAGATACATACTTAATCCTTCTTCCCTTCGGAGTGGTGAGATCAATCGACTTACTAGCACAGTCAATACTTCCTCCATACTTTGACATCCAGTCCATGCCTAATATCACATCTAATCCTTGTGACTCCAAGATAATTAGGTCGGGCGGAAAAACATGTGTGCCAATGGTTAGGGGTATCTGGTCACACCATCGACTAGCCATATACTCTGCTCCGGGTGAACTTACTAACAGAGGGGTCCTAAGGGTTTGGGTCGGTAGTTTGAACTTATCCACGAATTCCCTTCATGTGTATGAATGTGATGCACTAGTATCAAAAAGAACAAGAGCGGTAAATGACTTAACCAAAAACTTACCTATAACCGCGACTGGCTACTCTTCAACCGCCTCCATGTTAACGTGGTTCACTTGTCCTTTGTTGAATGGATTGGGATTCTTCCCAGCGCTCCCATTTCTGTTTCCATTCTTTCCTTCAGGGCACTCCGTGGCATAGTGTCCAGTCTTCCCGCACTTAAAGCAAGTAACATGACTTAGGGCTCTTTTGGCGGGTGTGGTTGGATTTTGGAGGTTCTGATTGTTGTTGGCTCCGTTCCCATTCCCATTCTTAGAACCAATTGTGGTTATGCGATCCTCCTCTGGTGTGGTTATGACCTCCATGGTTATGAACAAGTCCTCCCGAGTTCGGGGTTAGGCGAGGCTTTTGCTGAGCTCCTGAGTTATACCTCCCTTGTCCTTACTTCCTCTTACGGCTCTCAATCTGTTGCTGCTTCCCTTCAATCATAAGAGCCTTATCTACCAACTCCTGGTAGTTGGTGAATGTTGCCACCATCAACTGCATACTCATCTCATCATTCAGACCTTCCTTAAACTTCTCCTGCTTTGCGGCATCTGTGGCCACATCATCAGGGGCATAGCGAGATAACTTGGTAAACTCATCCACGTACTGAGCCACAGTACGGTTCCCCTAGCGTAAGTTGCAAAACTCACGCTTCTTCATACTCATAGCTCCAGTTGAGACATGGGCTGTGCGGAAAGCTTGCTGAAATTGGTCCCATGTCACTATGGCTATAGGATAGGTGACAGTGTAATTCTCCCACCATGATGATGTTGGTCCATCCAACTGATGTGCGGCAAAACACACCTTCTCAGCATCAGTACATCCTATAGTGGTTAACTCCCTTCCAATCCTGCGGAGCCAATCATCTGCTACTATAGGCTCGATGCTACTGGAAAACACCAATAGCTGCAACCTCAAAAATCGGGCTAAGTTGTCAACTGGTGGTGGTGGTGGTGGATTGTTGTTGTTGTTGTTGTTGTTGCCTTGGTTCTGAACTAACAACTGCATCAGGGTATTCTACTGCTGGATCAACTGAGTGAGTTCCGGTGGGAAAGCAAAACCGGGGTCACGTCTCGGAGGCATCTAATGGGGTTTAGAGGGGAGAGATTAGAATAGAATGAGGCCTAATGACAAAGCACTACCCATATGCACATGAAACAAACACAATCATTTCACTCAATCAATCAATCAAGTCATACAATCGGTCTAACTATCGCAAAAGTGCTCGGACTACTCTATTTACATGGTGGAATTCTACTACTAATATGGTGGTCTACTAAAAATACTCCTCGGTTGCAGACTCCATGATATCTGCTCCAGCTTCGTCTTCAAAGTCATCATTACTCAGGTCAGAGTCGGTGTCGTCGATGATGATGTAGTCTTCCGAGCGAATCTCCTTGGGTTATTCGTCTTCTTCCACTGGTGTGGGGTCCCCTGAATATTCTGATCTTCTTAATCAGGTTGTAATTCTTCTCCACTAGTACGACGATTTCTTCCTCATAATCTTCACGTGTAGCCTTGAGTTCTTCCTCCAGTTCCACGATCCTATTCATTGCCTTCTTCAGATCTATCATGCCTGCGCACATCTGGTTCTCCTGGCGTCGAATGTGCTAGTTTAGTTCCTGGATGGAAGCTGCAATTGATCTATCCTTTCTGGTGCTGATAATTTCCCATTGTTCATCTCGGTGCCCACAAATCTGGTAGATAGTATCCTTAAGCTCCATTTGGTAAACTTCTCCAATGCGTCTCATGCTGATGTGATCTGTCGTACTCTTTCCTAAACTCCAGGTTGGTGCGTCGAAGGAAAACTCGATGGGTTTGGTGACTGGCGTGAAGGTCCTTCCTGGAACTTGTACTTGAATCATCCAGCGTTCCTCTTCTGTTAAAGTGGCGTTTTAGGTCCCGGTGAAGCTTGGTATTCCTATGTTCAGGTACCTAGTGACCTCCTTCAAGTGTCGTCCAAAAGGTGCTTCTTCATCTGGTTGTGCAAACTTGTTCCTTGCATCCGCCATCCTAAAGAGTAGAAAATGGAGAGGAGTCAGAAGTGAGGAGAGAATAGTGATCTATGGCTTTAGCTTAGTGGTCGTGTCCTACACTCAGCGTGTGCTCTGATACCATCTTTGTAGCGACCCGACCTCAAACGGTCAAGTCTCTGTGCTTCCGTGTCATCCCTGGATCGGTAATGCTGACACACACAGTACTCGAGGATTTATAACAGAGTAGCAATCACACACTTATTACATCGAATGTCTCCAAAGAGAACTTATTACAATAATATGGCTTAAGGCCATCTAACACGATAACAGGGGAAGGCTTGGAAGATAAAGTGAGTCCATCAACTCCAACGGCATAGCTGAGCTGCACGGCAACGACCTAACAAACCTTACTCCTCGTCTGAAAAGTCTGCAACATAATACGTTGCAGCTCGAAAACGGGTCAGCACATGGAATATGCTGGCAATATAACACAGTAGAGCAAGAATAGAATAATGCTATCACTACATGCATATTTGGCTGGTGGAAAGCTCTATGGTTATGGTTTTTGGAAAAAGCCAATTTTTCCCTACAACAAAGGAATAGATTTTAATTTAACTATCATGGTAGTTGAAACATCATTGAGAAGGTTCCTCCAACTCAATCCCAATTAAAGTAATTAACAACCCAACAATATTAATTTAGAGTGATGAGATACTTAAGATAGTCCTAGTACTAGATACTCAAGATTGTCCATAACCGGGGATACGGCTAACCATGATTAGTTTATACACTCTGCAGAGGTTTGCGCACTTTTCCCCACAAGACTCGATCTCCTCCGTAGATTTTCTCGCACTACAGGATGTTTGAGAAACGGATGACCGAGACACAGTCTTTCAGAAACATTAACTCTCTACTTCGGGCAGACCGTACCAAACCTACAAACCCACTACCAGCTGATCCACCTCTTCAAGAGCTTCACGTAACTTACTCAACTATGCTAGAGCCCATAATAGCTTGTGGCTGCACACGGAAGTTTCTAGCATGAATAATCTCAGTTCGCTTTGAGCCTGGGTGGCGGTCCATAGGAAGATCACACGGGTACTCCGGGATTTCCAAAAATACAGGCAACACTGGGTACTCCAGGTGCCTCAATCCACCCAGATGTGTAATTAAGTTGCCACCTTAAGTTGAACCATTAATTATCAATCTCACACACGGGTACTCCGAGATTTCCAAAAATACAGGCAACACTGGGTACTCCAGGTGCCTCAATCACCCAGATGTGTATTTAAGTTGCCACCTTCAGTTGAACCATTAATTATCAATCTCACATCTGTCATGGATTTCACTCACCCAAACCACGTCTACGAGCATAGCATAGCAATATAAGCAATACGTAGAAGTAACTCCCAAGGGTTTGATAGTAACAGGGCAATAGGTTCCTACCTCAACAACTACTTCCCAACCCACAAGTTAATGACATCCTAATCATGCAATGTTTGAGGATTGAAACTAATGCATAAAAATTGGGTATGGAAAGTATGATCAAAGTGTTACTTGCCTTGCTGACGATCCGCGTAACCTAGAGACTCCAAATAACACGCTTCGCACTCCAGGAATTCTATCGCAAACAAACAATAGCATACATAAGCAATCAAGCAAAGAAAACACGGGTAAACCTCAAATAAGAAGATCTAACCAGAAAGTTCAACTTAAGAACTCCGGTTTGCAAAAAGAATCAAATCAAACGGAGCAACAAAACTCAAACGGCAAAAGAAACAAGATCCGTTTACTAATCTGGACCTAGGTTAAATTTTACAGTAGCAAAAACTTGTGCGAGTTGGTTAAACTAAAAGAGGGTCTCGAGACGAAGATCTAGGCGCTTGAATCGCCTGATTCCGACTAACGAGCAAAAATATAAACTAGAACGAAAATCGGATCAGAAATCGCGATCAGAAATAATCGCAGATTAATCCGATAAAAGAAAACTGACGAACAGCCTAACGAACGAGCGTTCATTATCTGTAACTAACGGGCGAAAACCGTTCGTTAAAGCGAACGTCCGTCTGCTAAAAAGAAAACCGAAAAGAAAAACCGGCGAACCGAAAAAATGACTAGGGTTTTAAAAAAACCGAATCGGTTTTCTTTGAAGAAAAACCGGGCGGCGGCGGATCGACGCGTTACCTCTCCGGCAGGGCAACTCTAGCGAGGCAGGGCTCGGTGTTGGGCGTGCGACGCGGCGGAGCGGCTCGGCAGCGCAGGCGCGGGCGGCGGCAGGCGGCGGCGTGAGGCTGCGGCGGCGGTGACTCAGGGCTCCAGGGGGGCCCCGGGGTGGGGTTTTAAAGGGCGGGAGGCGGCGGTGGCTCTGACTTGGGGAGGGGGTCATGGCGGTGGCGGTGGCTCGGACTCCTCCGAGTCCGGCGGCGGCACGGGACGGGGAAGGCGGTGGCGCGGGGCTGGGGCCGGCCTGGCTCGGCTGGGCCTCGGCCCGGTCGAGCGCTGGAAGTTTTTTTAATAAATAATTCCGCCGAATAGAAAATAAATCCTAGAAAATAAAATAAAAATCTAAAATGCCAAAATAAATTTTCACTGTCTAAATAAAATATTTAGAACAAGATGAACATTTTCTTGGCCCTAAAATGCAATTTTGAAAACGTGCAATTTTTCTAATGCAAGTAAAATCCAAATAAAAATCAAATAAATGATTTTAATATTTTTCCCCCAATGTTTCATTTATTTGGGAGAAGTCATATTATCTCCTCTCATATATTTTAACATGAAATATTTTCGGAGAGAAAAATAATTAAAACCAAAAATCCTCGTTTCGATATTTGGTAAAACCCAAATATGAAAACCGGAAAATCCCCAACTCTCTCCGAGGGTCCTTGAGTTGCTTAGGATTTCGAGGATCACGAAACGAAATGCATTAAAATATGATATGCATGGATGATCTATGTATAACATTCCAAATTGAAAATTTGGGATGTTACAGCGAAGCCCTGCGTCGGTAACTTCATCATCACCGTCACCACGCCATCGTGCTGACGAAACTCTCCTTCGGCCTCAGCTGGATCTAGAGTTCGAGGGACGTCACCGAGCTGGATGTGTGCAGATCACGGAGGTGTCGTGCGTTCGATACTTGATCGGTTGGATCGCGAAGACATTCGAAAACATCAACTACGTTACTTAACGCTTCTGCTTTCGGTCTACGAGGGTTGATAACCCACAAGTGTAGGGGATCGCAACAGCTTTCGAGGGTAGAGTATTCAACCCAAATTTATAGATTTCACACAAGGGGAGCCAAAGAATATTTGAAGGTATTAGCAGCTGAGTTGTCAATTCAACCACAACTAGAGATTAATTATCTGCAGCAATATGATCAGTAGCATAGTAATATGATAGTTTTGATAGTAGCGATAGCAACAATGGTAACAGTAATAGTGGTAGCAGTAATTTGTATCAAGTGTAACAATGATGATAGCGATAGTAACTTAGCGGAAAAAATATGGAAAAGTTCGTAGGGATTGGATCGGTGACTTGTTGGATCATATTCATCACGAGAGAGTTATAACATAGGGCGATACGGCACTAGCTCCAGTTCATCGATATAATGTAGGCATGTATTCTGTAAATAGTCATACGTGCAATATTAAAAGAACTTGCATGACATCTTTTGTCCTACCCTCCCGTGGCAGCGGGTCCATATTGGAAACTAAGGGATATTAAGGCCTCCTTTTAATAGAGAACCGGAACAAAGCATTAACACATAGTGAATACATGAACTCCTCAAACTACGGTTATCACCAAGAGTAGGCCCGATTGTTGTCACTCTGGGGTTGCCAGATCATAACCATAGTAGGTGACTATAACTTGCAAGATCAGATCTAAAACATGGATATAGTGATGAATTCATAAATGGTTCAGATCTGAAATAATGGCACCCGGGCCCAAAGTGACAAGCATTAAGCATGGCAAAGTCATAGCAACATCAATCTAAGAACATAGTGGATACTAGGGATCAGGTCGTACCAAAAATAATTCGATTACATGATGAATCTCATCCAACTCCTCACTGACCAGCGAGCCCACGAAGGAATTACTCACTCCCGGTGGGGACCATCATGGAATTGACGATGGAGAAGGGTTAGTGATGACGAAGAACGAAGATCCCCCTCTCCGGAGCCCCAAACGGACTCCAAATCTGCCCTCCCGAGGAAGAACAGGGCTTGGCGGAGGCTCCATCTCGTGGATCGCGATAATTCTTTCTCCTTGATTTTTTTTCTGGAAATATGTGAATTTATAGTATCAAGGGGTCATCAGCGGGGCCACCAGGTGGGTACTACCCACCGGGGCGCGCCAAGAGAGGGGGCGCACCATGGTGGGTTGTGCCCACCCAGGTGCCCCTCTCCAGTAGGTCTTGGCTCCAGAAATTCTCCTTATTTGTATAAAAAATCCTCAAAAAGTTTTGTTCCATTCCGAGAACTTTTATTTATGCACAAAAACAACACCATGGTAGTTCTGCTGAAAACAACGTCAGTACGGGGTTAGTTTCATTCAAATCATGTAAATTAGAGACCAAAACAAGAGGAAAAGCATGAGAAAAGTAGATATGTTGGAGACGTGTCAACTCCCCCGAGCTTAAACCTCTGCTTGTCCTCAAGCAATTCAGTTGATAAACTCAAAGTGAGAAGGAAAAACTTTTACGAACTCTTTTGCTCTTGTTTGCGTAAATAAGCTTAAATAGCACCCAGGTTTTCAGCCAACATTATAGCTAACCATGTCAACAATAACTCTTAAAGATTATAATGATTCACATCAATGACATGATCAGGTAGGGAGCAATAATAAGATATCTCAAACAGCAACATGTTGTCAAAACAACCATGATATAATATGACAACTATGGTATCTCGCTAGCCCTTTCTGAGACCGCAAAACATAAATGCAGAGCACCTCCGAAGTTCAAGTAGCGACTAAACATTGTAATTGATGGTAGAAATGATCCAGTCATGGTGCACCCAAAATTAGCTATACACAATGCATAAATCATGACGGTTGTGCTCTACTCAGTTTCTGGCGCTTGTTTATAGAAGGTGATGACACAACATAAAAGTACATAGATAGTCCCTTCGCAGAGGGAAGCAGTGATTTGTAGAGGTTCCAGAGCTCAATTTTTAAAACAGAGCTAAATGATATTTTGAGACATGTACCCTTCTCATTCACTTCACGACCATCGGTTATCAACATCTTCCATGCTAAGCACACTAGTGGTGGTCCCCAAGCGGAAAGTAAAGGTTTTGACTCCATTGGGAGTTTTTGTTTGATTATGTAAGAGATGAATTCTTTTTTGTATTTTGCAGTTTGAGACTGGGCATCCCTATTCTCGGTGTCAAAACCGGCGGATCTCGGGTAGGGGGTCCCGAACTGTGCGTCTAGGCCGGATGGTAACGGGAGGCAGGGGACACGAAGTTTTACCCAGGTTCGGGCCCTCTCGATGGAGGTAAAACCCTACGTCCTGCTTGATTAATATTGATGATATAGGTAGTACAAGAGTAGATCTACCACAAGATCAGAGAGGCTAAACCCTAGAAGCTAGCCTATGGTATGATTGTTGATGTGTATGTTGTCCTACGGACTAAAACCCTCCGGTTTATATAGACACTAGATAGGGTTAGGGTTACAGAGTCGGTTACAATGGTAGGAGATCTGAATATCCGTATCGCCAAGCTTGCCTTCCATGCCAAGGAAAGTCCCTTCCGGACACGGGACGAAGTCTTCAATCTTGTATCTTCATAGTCCTGGAGTCCGGCTGAAGGTATAGTCCGGCTATCCGGACACCCCCTAATCCAGGACTCCCTCAGTAGCCCCTGAACCAGGCTTCAATGACGATGAGTCTGGTGCGCAGATTGTCTTCGGCATTGCAAGGCGGGTTCTCCTCCAAATTCCATGTACCTGTTGAATAAAGTCCGGTTTCTTGTAGATGTTGCGCTCCTTGGCTTCTGCGCCCAATAATGGCCGCTCCCCACGTGTCAAACGAATATGAAAGGTCTGGGTATTTTTACATTCACACTCCCAGCCGCGTAAACAAGCTAACCTATTTAAGGAGACGAGTATTTAGATCCAAATCAGACCTTCCCCCTTCGCGAGTGTTCATTAGAGCGCTTTCGACAAAGATCCATTCCACCATGGCCAGCCGTCGCGACTCCTCCTCCCGCCCTTCCAGCCCTAAGCCTGGATATTGGGAAAGATGCTCCATCCCGCATAGCGAGTTAGTGACGCTCCAGACCAAGGGATTTCTTCCCTAGGCCTATATGATCCCGGTTCGAGCTAGTCTTGCCGTTTACAACGGCGGAGAGCAAGCGGAGAGTGCCCCTAATCCCTCCAAAGGAGAGCGGGTGTGCCTCGTCCCTTATTTAATAAGGGGGCTCGGATTCCCAATCCATCCATTACTCCGGGGGTTGCTGGAGTTCTACGGCCTCCAGCTACATCACCTCACGCCTGCCTCAGTACTGCATATTGCGGGCTTTGCAGCCCTCTGCGAGCTGTTCTTGGGTGTTGAAGCTCATTTCTGACTGTGGAGGGACCTATTTTGTCTCGTGCCCCATTCCAAGAAGGGGTCTATGTATCAAGTGGGCGGAGCCGAAGTATGGCGCATCGCCGGGACCGGCTATCTGTCCGGAACCCCAAAGAAGGCGTCCGAAGACTGGCCCTCAGAATGGTTTTACATAGAAGACGTCCCGCTGCCGGATCCTATCCGGATCGGCCTCCCTGAGTTCAACAATGCTCCCTTAAAGAAGCGCCTAAGCTTGCGCCCACGGAGCCCTCAGAGGGAAAGTGACAGGGACGTTGTTTACCTGATGGGCCGGATAAGATTGTTAGCTCATTCCGGACTAACCATGATTGGGGTCATGGCTGCATGCATCATGCGAGGGGTGCAGCCGCTACAGTATAGAGGCCACCCCATGTGGGACTTCAACGGGGAGGACAACACCACCCGCTATGGCCTTAAGGGGCCAGATTGGGTTGCGGCTCTAGTAAAGACCCTGTCCGCTTTGTATAAGGGAGAAGAGGAGGATTTTCTCCGTGTTGACCCAAAGGGTGGATTTTCCATGTACAATCCTCCAAGATGGGTGAGTGATCAAACTTTGCCCTTCCGTTTTATATCCCCATTGTTAAATATTTGATCGTAGTGATTCCGACGCAGGAACTGCGCCAGGCTGTTAAAGAAATGAACAGCCGTCCTCCACAACCTGAGGACCCAGGACGGTCCCTTGACCCGGACTCACAAGAGGATCTGGAGCTTTCGGTGGATCTGATTGATAGGGTGTTCCATCAATTGAGCAAGGACAACGCCCTGGTGGCCATTATGGCCGATTATCCAGGGCTAATCCCGGCCTCCCAGAAATATGAGGCCGAACCTGCGGCGACAAGCCAACGAGGGGCCGCAGGGCCCCGTGGGCAGAAAAGAGGGGCAGTCTGGACCGTGGCGTCAGTGCAAAGGTATGGCACATCCCTTTATCCCAAGTGTCGTACCTTCAGGGCATATTAACACTTGAGCACTCTTCAGGACAAAGAGACCTCGCCGAACTATATTCGGAGAGACCGCCAATCGCGCCTCCACGAGCCAGGCTCCAAAGCCTGGCCCAGAAGCGGGGCCGAACACAAGGCGCGCACCGGACGCTCCTCCGACGGAGGATGTGGATAGGTTGTCTGCCACCAACTCTGAGGTGGAGAGTGCCATGAAGCACAGGCATCGCCGGACAATTCTTCGCGACGCTTGTTTCTCCCAAGAGGCGTTAGATGCCTTTAAGTCGGGAGATGCGTATCTCCGTGCCGCTCAAAATGGTCTAACCAGAGCCACGGAGCAATATGTAAAAGACATACGGGTAAGAAAATTTTGGTAACTATATATACCAGTAGCCCCCGAGACTTGGAACAGTTAAAATAACTGATTTAAGGATCATTTATTATGCAGGTTCTTACGGAAAAGAATTCCCTACTGTCCAAGGAGCTGAAAGAGTGCAAAGCCCAACTTGAGGCCGCACTGGCCGCGGCAGGGGAGCCTAAAGAGGCCCCCTCAGGTAATATACACTTCGAAAGATAAGTATTTTGCAAAGCACAACTTTGGTACGAATTCTGACAAATGAAATTGCAGATGGCGCCGGATTGGATCCGGCAACACCTCTTACGCCAGCTAAAAGCTGGTGAGAGGGTGCTATTAAAGGTGATGGGGGAGAAGAACGATCTCCGAGATGCCAACACCAAGCTGGGCATCGAGCTGAAAGATGTTCGTTCCCAGCTGTCAGACTCCGTGAAGGAGAATCAGCGGCTTCGGCGCGACATATTTAGTAAGTGCTTGAACGAACCTTTTGAAAGAAAGTTCGGCGAGGAAGTCGACTAACAGAGCAATGTCTGTCGGTGTGCTGACAGGTCGTCCTGCAGAGGAGATGCCCGGTTCTACGGGTGACCTTCTTCCCGAGCTGTCGCAACTGCTCGATCGAGTTCGGCAGGCGATGCGAGGCGTCGCCCAGGCCCTGTGGCCATCCGTCTCCATGCCCGAAGGTCTTGGAGAGCTTGCGGAGAAGCTAAAAGGAGCATGGCGGCGCTTCCGATTGTGGAAGATATCAGCCTGCCGTCAAGGCGCTAGGGAGGCCTGGGCCATGGTGAAGACGCGGTACGCAAAGGCTGACCCCAACCACATGGCCGAGGTCGGTCCTATAGGGCCCGATGGGAAGGAGATCCCTGTAAGCTTAGTATACGGCCAAGTAGAGTTGGCCGCAAAGTATTCCTAGCAGGACTGTAAATTAGACAGCCTGTTAGATGGTACTGAAGAGGAATACGATCAGTCAAAATGACTATGTAATGTAATTGACATTTATGATGCCTTCTAGCCGGATTGTAGATCGTTTGTCATGGCCGACCCTTTCGCTTCAGCCTCGGGACCTGACGGTCCGGAGTGTGTCCGAATTCCCATGCAGTTATATAAGAACCGGGGAATGCATGGAGACCAGGCGTAGGGGTCATTAGTGCATGAACAGACAAGTGCCCGACTAGTTATGTTATATTACATGGTTAGTAAGAAACATCTTCCAGGGAGAATAGTTCCGTTAGGGGTTCCTTTCTGGGAGGCATGCCCTAAAGTGCATGTCCATGCTGCGAAAAGAAACGCAGGAAAAAACATCTGGGGGCATGTAGATAAAAATAAAAAGGATCATCTTCAATTCACCGACCGAATACTCCCTTAAGAACGCTAGCTTTCGGCTTCACCCAGTCTGAGGTACATGTCCGGCTGACCCAGCAGTAACAATCGTAGAGGTGCTCCCTTTACCACCTAGCCGAACAATCGGGAACTTAGGGGTAAGCACAGGAGCCAGGCAACCCAGCTTGGCCAAAACTTAAGTCATATTGATGCATATAATGGTGAATAAAAGGTACATTCGGAAGTGTGACACATGTGTTGGGCATGAATCCCGTATGAATAAGCTTCTGTTTAAAGAAGCCCCCAAGTTTAATGAGCGCGGATGGCGTGTCACTTTATGAGACTTTAAGGGCTATAAGAGAGAGAAGGAAGAAGAAGAGAAATGCAAGACAGAAAATATATAAAAAATGGACAAAGGAAGGAGACGAACATAGAGTCCGGCGCTTAGGCGTAGAATCTTCGGAGACGGGCTGCGTTCCATGGGTTCGACTCAAGTCGGTTATCCAATGCGTCTCGCAGGCGGTACGCTCCACCAGTCAGGACTTGGTCAATTATGAAGGGACCTTCCCACTTGGGCTTGAGTTTGTCCTTTTTCTTGTCCGGTAGTCGTAGAACTAATTCGCCAACATTGTAATTTTTGGCCCGTACTTCTCTGCTTTGGTATCTTCGAGCCTACTGTTAATAGAATGCGGAACGGGCTTTTGCCACATCACGCTCCTCCTCCAATGCGTCTAAGCTGTCCTGCCGATCGAGGTTGGCTTCTCTTTCTTCGTACATGCGCACTCGAGGTGAGTCATGAATTATGTTGCAGGGCAAAACTGCCTCTGCGCCGTACACCATAAAGAATGGTGTGTATCCGGTGGTGCGATTCGGCGTGGTTCGCAGCCCCCAGAGTACAGAGTCGAGCTCCTCTACCCAGTGCGTGTTAGATTCCTTGAGGGACCGCACTAATCTAGGTTTAATGCCGCTCATGATAAGACCATTTGCATGCTCGACCTGGCCGTTGGTTTGTGGGTGATAGACGGAAGCATAGTCAAGCTTG
Organism: Triticum urartu; assembly: GCF_003073215.2. Taxonomy (NCBI): domain Eukaryota; kingdom Viridiplantae; phylum Streptophyta; class Magnoliopsida; order Poales; family Poaceae; genus Triticum; species Triticum urartu. Next base: position 229,434,956 of record NC_053026.1, read on the forward strand.
ATACCCATGTTTTTGCACCAGAGTTTTACCTCGTCGGCCGTGAAGTTCATGCCATTGTCAGTGATGATGCTGTAGGGAATGCCGTAACGGTGTACAACCCCGGATATAAAGTCTATCACAGGTCCGGATTCGGCCGTCTTAACAGGCTTGGCTTCTATCCATTTGGTGAACTTATCCACCATGACCAGTAAGTATTTGTGCTTGTGGGTTCCGCCTTTAAGGGGTCCAACCATGTCAAGCCCCCAGACCGCGAAGGGCCAAGTAATGGGGATAGTTCAGAGGGTGGTGGGTGCCATATGGCTTTGGTTTGCAAAGAGCTGGCAACTGGTGCATCGTTGGAGTAAGTCCTGAGCGTCTGCCCGGGCCGTTGGCCAATAAAAGCCTGTACAGAAGGCCTTGCTTACAAGGGACCGAGCTGCAGCGTGATGACCGCCCAGTCCGGCATGAATTTCAGCCAGGAGGTTCCGCCCCTCCTCTTCGGAGATGCACCTTTGAAGGTCTCCGGTAGTGCTTTTCTTATAAAGCTCTCCCTCGTGGACTTTGTAGGATTTAGATCGCCGCACTATGCAGCGTGCCTCATTTTGGTCCTCGGGGAGTTCCTGCCTGGTGAGGTAGGCGAGGAATGGTTCTGTCCACGGGGCGATGACAGCCATTATTACGTGGGCTGAAGGTGTTATTTCATTGGCAGAGCCTCCCATTGTGTCAGAATTTTCGGTGTCGGGCAGTGCGGTTGGGTCCGGGGTGTTATTGTTCGTCTCCCCTTCCCATACTACGGATGGCTTGAACAACCTTTCCAAGAAGATGTTGGGGGGACTATATCGCGTTTTGCGCCGATGCATGCCAGGACATCTGTCGTCTGATTGTTTTCCCGGGCTATATGGTGAAATTCAAGCCCCTCGAACCGAGCTGACATTTTTAGGACGGCGTTGCGGTAGGCTGCCATTTTTGGATCCTTGGCATCGAAGTCTCCATTTATTTGGGATATTGCAAGGTTCGAGTCCCCGCGCACCTCTAGGCGTTGAATACCCATGGATACTGCCATCCGGAGACCATGTAAAAGGGCCTCATATTCGGCTGCGTTGTTGGACTCCGTGTACATAATCTGGAGTACGTATTGAACTGTGTCTCCTGTGGGGGACGTCAAAATGACGCCAGACCCCAGTCCGGCTAACATCTTGGAGCCGCCGAAGTGCATGATCCAATTTGAATATGTGCCGTACTCTTTAGGGAGTTCGGCCTCCGTCCATTCTGCGACGAAGTCGGCCAAGACTTGCGACTTGATGGCTCGCCGTGGCTTATAAGTTATGTCGAACGGGAGGAGCTCAATGGCCCATTTTGCAATCCGACCCATTGCATCACGGTCGTTTATAATATCGTTAAGTGGTACTTCCGAGGCTACTGTTATTGAACACTCTTGAAAGTAGTGTCGTAGCTTCCGGGATGCCATGAATACTGCGTACGCGATCTTTTGATAGGGCGGGTACCGTGATTTGCAAGGGGTGAGGATAGTGGACACATAATAGACCGGCTTTTGAAGGGGGAATCTGTGTCCGTCCGCTTCTCGTTCGACGACGAGCACTGCGCTTACAACCTGATGTGTTGCTGCAATGTATAATAGCATTGGTTCGCCAATATTTGGCATGGCCAGGACTGGGTTTGTTGCGAGTATGGCTTTTATCTCCTCGAGTCCGGCCGTGGCTGCATCCGTCCATTCGAAGTGTTCGGTGCGCCGAAGTAGGTGGTAAAGGGGTAGGGCCTTTTCTCCCAAGCGGGAGATAAAGCGGCTTAGAGCTGCCACGCATCCGGTTAACTTTTGTGTTTGTTTGAGGTCCTTTGGGATATCCAGTTGCGACAGAGCTCGGATCTTGGCTGGATTTGCTTCGATTCCTCTATCGGATACAATGAAGCCCAAGAGCTTTCCGGCTGGAACGCCGAAAATGCATTTTTCCTGGTTGAGCTTGATGTCGTATGTTCGGAGGTTATCAAATGTGAGCCTCAAGTCGTCTACTAGAGATTCGACATGTCTTGTTTTGACGACCACATCATCTACATATGCCTCTACTGTTTTGCCGATCTGGCTTGCCAGACATGTCAGAATCATGCGCTGATATGTTGCACCGGCGTTTTTGAGCCCGAAGGGCATTGTGTTGAAGCAGAATGGGTCGTATGGTGTGATAAATGCCGTTGCGGATTGGTCTGATTCTGCCATCTTGATTTGATGGTAGCCGGAATATGCGTCGAGGTAACACAACGAATCGTGTCCTATGGTAGCGTCGATAATTTGATCGATGCGGGGGAGGGGGAAGGGATCCTTTGGGCAAGCCTTCTTAAGTTCTTTAAAATCAACGCACAGGCGCCAGGATTTGTCCTTCTTTGGTACCATCACCAGGTTTGCTAGCCAATCCGGATGTTTTATGTCTTTGATGAATCCGGCCTCCAATAGCTTTGCTAGCTCCTCTCCCATAGCATGTCTCTTAGGTTCGGAAAAACGCCGAAGAGCCTGTTTGACAGGTTTGAATCCTGTTTGGATATTTAAGCTGTGCTCGGCCAGCCTGCGTGGGATTCCTGGCATGTCTGAAGGGTGCTAGGCGAAAATGTCCCAGTTTTCTCGTAGGAACTCCCGCAGTGCGGCGTCTACATCAGGGTTTAACTGTGCCCCGATGGAAGCTGTTTTATTTGGGTCCGTTGGATGGACTTGGAATTTGACTATTTCGTCCGCCGGTTTAAAGGAGGTGGACTTTGATCTTTTGTCGGGTACCACATCGTCCCTATTCACCGTAGAGCATAGCGCAGTCAGTTCTTCAGCTGCTAGGGCTTCGGATAGTGCCTCGAGGGCCAGTGCGGCTGTCTTGTTTTCGGCGCGGAGTGCTATGTCCGGATCACTAGCGAGAGTGATGATCCCGTTAGGCCCGGGAATTTTGAGCTTCATGTACCCGTAATGGGGTATTGCTTGGAAGATTGTAAACGCTTCCTGCCCTAGCAGAGCGTGATAACCGCTGCTGAACGGAGCCACATGGAACGTGATCTCTTCGGACCTGTAATTATCCGGCGTGCCGAACACCACATCTAGTGTGATTTTTCCTGTACAGCGCGCTTCCCGACTGGGGATTATCCCTCTAAAGGTTGTGCTGCTTCGCTCGATTCGGCTCCAGTCTAGTTCCATTTTTTTGAAGAGTTTCCTCGTAAATGAGGTTCAATCCGCTGCCGCCATCCATGAGTACCTTGGTAAGACGAAAGCCGTCCACTATTGGGCTGAGGACCAATGCGGCTGGTGCTCGGGCTGTTCGGAATCTAGGTTCATCACTGGCATTAAAGGTAATAGCCGTGTCACTTCATGGGTTTATTGTTGCTACTTGATAGACTTTGGCAAGGCTGCGGAGTGTCCTTTTTTGCATATTATTTGATGCGAAAGTCTCGAAGACTGTTAATACTGTATGGGTGTTTCTAGGGTGGCTTTCTGTGGCCTTCGGAATTAGGAGGTTTTCGCCAATTTTGGCCACCTGAAGGAGTATCCAACATGCTCTGAGGCTGTGATTTGGTGTGGCGTCCTCTGTACTGTGGATTTTACAGGGTCCGTTAAGCCATCCTTCAAGGACGGTTCCATGCCCTATAGAGGGTTTTTGCTTTTTGGTATCTGACTTGGGTGTCTGGTTATGCTGCACCCTTTTATTTCGGACTGGGTTTGTATTTAGGGCCGGATTGTCCCAAAATTTTATTTTGGTTTTCAAGGCGCTTTCCATCGCATAATACTTTCGTACAATGGACGCCAAGTCAGCGAAGCGTGTGATATCACAACGACTTATGGCGTTGAGTATTCCCTTGTCCGTGCAATTATTGTAGAAGATTAAGTTTGCGTCTTCCTTGCGGCAGTCTCTTAGCCTGTTCTTAACCAGGAGGAATCTAGCCTAGTAATGATGTACTGTTTCATTGGGCTCTTGCCTGATTTTGGATAGATCGCATATGCTGGGGTGGGTGGGTGGAGTTAAATCCAAAGCCTCACCCCGTCTGCGGCTCAGAAGCCGAGGAATTTCTGAACTCGAAAATTTGGATCCTTGGGTGTTGTCCAATGAATCCAGCCCATCGCCTGACTCTAAGTTCAGGTCTTGAGTGATATCCTCCCCTCCGCGGGTATCCGGCTTGGAGGGATCGGGAATCCGGACATAGCGAGTCCTTAAGATAGACGAAGGGTCGCCGCACTGTCCCTCTACCACGGCAACGTGGTGGGTGACTTGGGGAGAGTTTATCTCTCTCAGATCGGTTTTGGGCCCAATCTGGTCGTAATCCGTAGCGACTCCCAGGGCGGCGAAGCGATCCAAGAGCTTGTTTATGGAGGAAAGCTCCATTGGATCTAACTGCTTAGTGAGTTCCGAACTGACATGAAGATTGCTTTCAATGGCTCGAGAGGTCATCATCGGCGTAGAAGCCGAACAGGCGGTCATAAGAAAACCACCTAGCCGGAGGGTTTGGCCGACAACCAAAGCTCCCTTAGCAACGGTGCCGTCTTTAAAGACGGGGCGAGGCATCCTTCCTGATGGCGACGACACAGAGGAACTCTCAATGAAAGCACCAATGTCGGTGTCAAAACCGGCAGATCTCGGGTAGGGGGTCCTGAACTGTGCGTCTAGGCCGGATGGTAATAGGAGGCAGGGGACATGAAGTTTTACCCAGGTTCGGGCCCTCTCGATGGAGGTAAAACCCTACGTCCTGCTTGACTTATATTGATGATATAGGTAGTACAAGAGTAGATCTACCACGAGATCAGAGAGGCTAAACCCTAGAAGCTAGCCTATGGTATGATTGTTGATGTGTATGTTGTCCTACGGACTAAAACCCTCCGGTTTATATAGACACCGGATAGGGTTAGGGTTACATAGAGTCGGTTACAATGGTAGGAGATCTGAATATCCGTATCGCCAAGCTTGCCTTCCACGCCAAGGAAAGTCCCTTCCGGACACGGGACGAAGTCTTCAATCTTGTATCTTCATAGTCCTGGAGTCTGGCTGAAGGTATAGTCCGGCTATCCGAACACCCCCTAATCCAGGACTCCCTCACCTATTACCGCCCATTTCGTCATGCCATGGTGAGTGAATAAACACTCTGCCTGAGGATAACGTGCTTAGCACGGAAGATATTGACCACCACCTATCGTTCCATGAACGATCTAGGCACACTAAACGGATAATTTTTTAGATGTTTTTAGAGGTGGCACATGCAAATTTACTTAGGATGGTAGGGTAATACCGTCTATAGGTAGGTATGGTGGACTCGTCTGGAAAAACTTTGGGTTCAAGGTTTTTGATGTACAAGTAGAGTTCCCACTTAGTATAGGCGAAGGCTAGCACTTTAAGACTAGGAAGCGGCCAGCTAGAGAGCAACAACGATCATAACCAGGCATTATGCATACGTAACATTGGAAACTAGCATGAGTAGGATATGAACACCATGAACATAAACATTATAGAGGCTATGTTGGTTTTGATTCAACTACATGCGTGAACATGTATCAAGTCAAGCCACTCGAACATTCAAAGGAGGATACCATATCATCATACTACATCACAATCATTTTAACGCTATGTTGATATCCAAGATAAATCATTATCCACTCCCAGCTACTTATTCATGACATGAGAAACTATAATCTCTAATTGTCATTGCAAACATGTTTAATCATAATGGGATGAAGCACGGGCACTAGGTTAAACATATTTACACCAACAAGACAAGTCGAGTTCATACCAGTTTCTCTTTGCCACGGCCAGTTCATCGAATGTTGTCATTATTGCCTTTCACTTGCATGACCGAATGATATGGAAATAATAATAGTGGAAGAGTGCCATGGACTAAGCTGGAATCTGCAAAACATTTTATTCAAAAGGAGAAGACAAGGTAAAATGGGCTCTTATTAGTTCAACAGTTATTCAAATGAGAGCCACTCAACATTTTCATCATGGTCTTCTCCTCGGTACAACTCGAATAAAATAAAAGAAATTCAGAGAAACACACTGAAATATTTTTGGAGTTTTTGGTTTTTCTTCAATAAGTAAATAATAAGCAAAAACAAGAAAAACTATTTACATGGGAAAGCTCCCAACAAGCAAAAGAAGAACAAGGAAATCTTTTTTGATTTTCTTTTTAATGCTACTACTAAGCATGCATAGAAAGTAAATTACTACAACTAATTTTTTGGTTTTTTCTAAAGTTGTTCAAACACACAAGAAGAAAGCAAGAAAGTAAATCTATGCATGGATGATACAATGAAAAAGTGTGAACACTGACAAATGAAATGCTTTGTGAACATGAATATAATGTCGGTGAGAACACGTACTGCCCCAAGCTTAGGCTTTTGGCCTAAGTTGGCAATGAATCAGTAGCCTAGAGGGTAGTAGTCTGCGTGGTAGCTCACAGAGGCTCTCGGTGTGGAGGCCTCAGCACGCCATGCCGCCAATACTGCTGTGTTTTGAGCTTGGGCCTCACTCTCAAGAACAATATATCTTTCCTTGTTGTCATAATCAAAGAGAGTGGGCGCAGGCAAATATGTGTCCACAACATGTGATTGGTTAACAACAAATTATAAGTGAAATTATAAGCCCTTCCCAAGAGAATCTTATGCTCTTTTAGAGCATCAAAATCTAAATATCGAGTGGGTAGGATAGGGTCAAAGGGCAAAGGTGAAACACCCAGCCCTCATGATAAACGTGTGGCATAAATTCCACCATAGAACCAGCCACTTTTGGCGTTATTCTGAAGTCTACATGCAGCGATCGCTCCAAGCTTATAATTCCTTTCACCAGTGAGAGCGGTGTGAATGAGGCTCAAGTCCAGCGAACAAAGTATGATATAGTCTTGCTTGCCTACTATGCATTTCCCGTTAAATAATGCAAGGTACTAAATTTCGGGAAAGTGAATGCTCTTTATTCTTCCTTGTCTCACTCCCCTATTTTCAATGTAACAAAGGCTAGTCAAGAAAGACTCATACTCAGACTTTGTTGGCTCATCAAGTGAACCCCAAAATGGAAGTTTGCAATAGTAAGCAAAATTCTCTAGTGGAATAGTAAATGGTTCATCATAAAGCATAAACGACACCCTAGACTCACGTGGAAAATATTTAAATCCTTTGACAAATGATTTAGTGAGAAGATGGTGTTGTGCACACTTATCTGATAGGTAGCACTACTGGATTCAGCTACTTTGCCATCTGCCAGCTCTTTGCCGTCAGCTAGCGGACGGCAAAGAAGCTCTTTGCCATCAGCTACCTGAAAGCAGACGGCAAAGAACAGGCTGATGGCAAAGAAAGCATTTGCCATCAGCCTGTTCTTTGCCGTCAGCTAGCTGACGGCAAAGAATCTTTGCCGTCCGCTAGCAGACGGCAAAGAGGGAGGGGGCCCCACTGAGGAGCTGGTTAAAAAATACTTAACGGCCCCCCTCTTTGCCGTCCGCTAGCGGACGGCAAAGCGCACATTAGCGGACGGCAAAGGTGGCGGATGGCAAAGCCCCAACCCCCCTCTCTCTGTTTCCCTCCCACATAGTCACGCATGCGCTCATACGCCGAAGAACGGCAAACGCACGCATCGCGGTTCGTCAACCGCAGGTGTGCGTGATGCAAAGCCACTCAACCCCCTCCTCCTTATGCCAAGCCGCTCCTTTGCCACTCCACATCATCAAACATGCGTCTCGCAATGGGCACACACACACACTCACGGCCGTCGTCACCGGCTCCTTCCAGTCGCGCGCCATCGCACACCACTTGAGGTCCGCTTCGCTCCTATTACCCAGCCCCTAGGACGCATAGCGTTCGGCCTCGGTACGGCCGCCCTACCCCCCGACCCATCCGGCCATCCTGACCCACGACATTGTCTCAGCGCGCTCTCATAGCATCCCGCCGTCGCCCGCCCGCCACTCGTCACCGACCACCTTACCAATCATCAGCCATCATGACGTCATGTAGTACTCTCTCGCACCTACAGATGTTCGTTCATGTTACCAATCTCTTTGTTTGCTAAGGTCATATCCGTATGGTATGAATTCTGAGATGACGGTCTACGCCTGCAGTTTTTAGTTCAATTGATCGAAATTAAACTAGACACGGTTTTATGATTTCTGCGACGCACTTATCTCTCCGCTAGCGGCTCTAAGGCACTTCAGCACGGCAAAGGGCGACCCGATGCGCAAAGTGACGCCAACCCCCGCTCCTCAGCCCTGCAGCCGCGCCGCCTTAGTCACCACCACATACAGCTACGCCCGGATATATGACTAAGCCGGACCACGGGATGGTATGACGAGACAAGAGACATGCCAGTCGACCACAAAGGCCACGTCCGACGCCAGCCACGACGGGTAGCAGAGAATCCCGAGACGGGATAGAGTCCCCACCGGTGGATGCTCCACACGGCTCCACCACGGCGACAGTAATGGAAGCGCCGAAGCACCCCTCGCGACAGCTCGCGAGGAGCCCACCGCGCCCTGGGACCGGCGCCGCCGCCCCAGGCCGCCCCGCCCCCCTCCTCCACCGGCCACCTCCTCCATCGGCCCAGGTGAGCTCTACCTCTCCTTTTTTTTCTTCTATTTTTTTAGTTTTAGGTTTATGTTTAGTTTAGATTTAGATTTAGATTTAGTTTTAGGTTTAGTTTTAGGTTTAGGTTTAGTTTTAGGTTATATTTAGTTTTTTCCTTTTTTCTTCTGTTTTTTTAGTTCTAGGTTTATGTTAAGATTAGATTTAGGTTTAGTTTTAGGTTTAGTTCAGTTTTAGGAAAGAAAAGAAGAAGAAGAAAAAAGAGGAGAGGAGGAGAAGAAGAAGAGGAAAAAGGAAAGGAAGAAGAAGAGGAGGAGGAGAAGAAAAAAGAAGAAGAGGAAGAAGAAGAAGAAAAAAAACAGGAGAGAAGGAGAAGAAGAGGAAAAAGGAAAGGAAGAAGAAGAAGAGGAGGTGGAGAAGAAAAAAGAAGAAGAGGAAGAAGAAGAAAAGAAAAAAATAGGAGAGGAGGAGAAGAAGAAGAGGAAAAAGGAAAGGAGGAAGAAGAAGAAGAAGAAGAAGAAGAAGAAAAAAAGGAAGAAAAGGAAGAAAAGGAAAGAAGAGGAAGAAGAAGAAAAGGAAAAAAGACCCCGACCCGGCACCCCGACACACGACCCCCCGACGACCCCGACCCCGACACCGACCCACCCGCACCCCGACCCCCCGAGCCTGACCCGACACCCCGACCCCGAGCCTGACCCGACACCCTGACCCCGACACCACACCCCGACCCCGAAACAACACCCCGACACCGACACGGCACTACCCCGACATCGACACGACACCCCGACCCCGACCCAAACAGCACCCCGACCCCGACACGGCACCCCGACACCGACAGGACACCCCGACCACCGACACCTCCCGAAAAGGTGTTCTTTGGCCTTCCAGAGGCCGACGGGGTCATATATTTGTGAATTATTAGTTAGGTCATATATTTTTCGATTTTGTTATGAAAAACATCATATATAATTGTGTTGATCATGTAGTTTTAAATGTGCAGTTGTTTCATCGCTGCGAGGTTTGGTGTTCGACGACCTCGCCGTGCGTTTGACGAGCTCTGCCCCTTCGTTCGTGGGTGAGCACAAATGACAAGTCCTCCTCCCCCATTAATTATTTGATCTATTCTGATGAAACTTGATAGCTAGCTATATATGTGTCTTGAATCATCAGTATGCGTAACCAATATGTGTCTCCCGTTCGAAAGCGTCATAGTTATAAATATGCATGCATTTGCATATTTATAACCTTGATTCTTTCGAATTGTCCAACGCTATCCATGGACAGCCCGAGTATGTGTAGATTGGGTTCGTTTTCCCATATGCTTTGCTCCGGATCCGACGCATATATTTCGTCAGTGCCTCCCCTGTTGTTCTCCGGGTACACATCCTCTCTGTTTATTGCAGAGACGTGTATCAGGAGAACAGCGGGGAGGTGCTGCCGAAATTTTGCGTCGGATCCAGAGCATAGCATGGGAAAATAAACCCAATCTACACATACACGGGTGGGATTAGGACCTAATCATTACCTATTAGAGTGTAGGTTGCATTGACGGTAATAAAATTGACAAAGTAGATCAACTGATGAATATATACATGGTGAATTACATATATAATTGTTGTGTGTCCAGTAGCTCTGAAAGTCAAGATGAGTGACCGTGCGTGGATGTATACCAGTCACACTGGTCAGAAGAAATGGAGCGCTGAATGGTTCACAAAAACTAAGGGGTTTGTGCAAGCCGCATTTGCAAATGGCCAAAAGAAAACCTGGTGCCCCTGTTTCCGGTGCGGCAATTGGGAAAAGAAGACAGAGGCTGAAATGGGCAAACACCTGCAGAAGAGTGGTTTTACGCCCGATTATACGGTGTGGACATTTCATGGTGAGTCTGCCCAACGTGACCGAGCTGAGGTGGATCGTCGTCGCACCGACGAGCATGGTACCGGGATGGAAAACATGGTGCAAGGCTATGATGATGCTCGGGATTCGGACGAGGAGATGGAGGAATCTGCAAAGGCCTTCAATGAAATGTTGGAGTCTTCAAACGTCCGCTCCACGAGCACACTGAGCTTTGTCAGTTGGATGCCATCTCACAAGTAATGGCTCTGAAGGCTCAGTTCAACTTGGGCAGAGAATGCTATGACGCAATTATGACAGTATTTGGACGCTTTCTACCCAAAGGCCATGTAATGCCTGCAAACCTGTACCAGTCGGACAAAATCCTCCGTGCACTGAAGATGCCCTATGAGAAGATACATGCCTGTGAGAAAGGATGTGCCTTATTTAGGCTTGACTATGCGGACTTGAACTATTGTCCCATTTGCAAGTCTTCCAGGTATATTGTGGTAGACAACGGTATGGGTGAGAAGACACAGACCAAAATCCCCGTTAGTGTTCTTCGGTATATGCCAATCGTACCAAGACTTCAACGTCTTTTCATGGTCGAAGAGACGGCCAGACAGATGACATGGCACAAAACAGGCAAAAGAACCGAACTAGATGCAGATGGGAATCTGATGATGGTACACACATCGGATGGTGTTGCGTGGAAAAAGTTTGATGAATTACATGCTGACAAAGCGGCAGATCCGAGGCATCCTCGAGTCGGCATCAGCACGGATGGGTTCAGTGTGTTTGGTATGACGGCAGCCCAATACAGTTGTTGGCCCGTATTTGTCTTTCCACTCAATCTCCCCCCCGGACAGATTATGCAAAGAAAGAACATTTTCCTGACGTTGATAATTCCAGGACCCAACTATCCGGGCAAAAATATGAATGTGTACATGCAGCCGCTTAAGGACGAATTGCAAGAAGCCTGGGATAATGGGTTCAAGACATACGACGCCTTTAGCAAACGGAACTTCATAATGCGTGTCTGGTACATGTACTCGACACATGACTTGTCGGCGTATGCGCTATTCGTTGGCTGGTGTGTGCATGGAAGGTTCCCGTGCCTCACATGCAAGGGAGCTCTTGAGTTTCGTTGGCTTCAGGCCGGTCGCAAGTTTTCTTGCTTCGACATGCATAGACAGTTCCTGGATCCTCGCCATAAGTTCAGGAAAGACAAGAAGAACTTCATCAGGGGTAGAGTTGTCAAAAACTCTGCACCACCTGCATTGACAGGCCAACAGACCCTGGATCAGTTAAACGCTCTCGAGATAGATCCACAACGTCCAGGGTACTTCAAGGGGTATAATACTAAGCACGCGTGGACTCACAAAACATACTTATGGGATCTGCCTTACTTCAAAGACCTCCTTTGCCCACACAACATCGACATGATGCACACTGAGAAGAATATCGCCGAGGCACTTTTTGGTACATTGTTCGGCATAGATGGGAAGTCAAAGGATAATACTAAGGCTAGAGTCGATCTGGAGGCGCTATGTGATAGGCCGTTACAAAACATGAAAGAACCGAAAGGAAAGCAGAACTGGACGAAGCCAAAGGCATGGTTCAATCTTGGAAGGCCAGCTATGAGGGAAATTCTCTTGTGGGTGCAACAGCAGTTGATGTTCCCCGATGGGTATGCAGCGAATCTAAAGAGGGGAGCGAATCTTGATAAACTGAAGATATTTGGTCTCAAGAGTCATGATTGGCACATATGGATTGAGCGGGTAATGCCGGTGATGTTGCGTGGCTTCATCCCTGAGGATGAATGGCTAGTACTGGCAGAACTCAGCTATTTCTTCCGTGTTCTTTGTGCGAAAGAACTATCGCCTGGCGTGCTAGAAGAAATGGAAGAGTTGGCGCCGGAGTTGATCTGCAAGTTAGAGAAGATCTTTCCACCGGGCTTCTTTAATCCAATGCAGCATTTGATTTTGCATCTCCCGACCGAGGCAAGATTGGGGGGGCCGTGCAAAATCGTTGGTGCTACCCAACTGAGAGGATGCAGAAGACGCTTCGAGAAAAATGTAAAAATAAACGTAGAATTGAAGCATCGATGGCTGAGGCATTCATCACAGAGGAGGCGGCAAACTTCGTAACAGCGCACTACGAAGCCAAAAATCGTCATTTGCATAATCCGAAGCCTCGGTACAATGCTGACGAGCCTAAAAAGGGTGGATCCAACCTCAGCCTATTCAAAGGGAATCTCGCACCAGCTAGTGTTTCACATCCAGTATCTTTGGATAACGAAGAATGGCGGACCATTTCGTTGTATATCTTCAACAACCTGATAGAAGTGCGGCCGTACATCGAGTAAGTTCTCGGTACATTGTTTCGCAACTTCTATTTCCTTTGAACTACTCTTATTCCTGGATATGTCATACAGTCGATACGTCGCCATATTCTCGTATGGAGCGGAGATCCAAAAGGATTCCGTCGAAGAGTATGAGCTTCTCGCAAAGCAAGGAGGTGGCTATCCCGGTTTCATCTCTTGGTTCAAACAAACGGTAATTTCTATTAGACAATTTCATTTCATTCGCTAATTTGTGCATAATGCAACAATCCTTTCATATTAAACTTGTAGGCTAATTCAGAGTCTATGGACGCCGAATTGAGACAAGTCGCTAATGGTTTTGACTATAAGGTCCGTTCATTTGACAAGTACGACATCAACGGGTATCGCTTTCGTACCTATGGCAAAGAGCTATCTATGGCCGACCGAAAGTCTACAAATTGTTGTGTATCTGCTATCGGCGAAGGAGGTACCGAGTATTATGGGAGAGTTGAAGCAATTTATGAACTTCTGTTCTATGGTGAAAACCCACCGAATGTCGTAGTCTTCAAATGTTATTGGTTTCAGCCGAAGGAGACTAGAAGGACTCATGAACATATAGGGCTAGTTGAAATCAACCAAAGCACTCATTTAGATGTTCCTGATGTCTATATTATGGCTCAACAGGCGACCCAAGTATTCTATCTACCGTGGGCCTGCCAAACTAATCCAAATCTGAAAGGTTGGGATGTCGTTTATGAAGTGCCGCCACGTGCTAGACTTTCTCCCCCAAAGGAAGAGGATTATGAACCTCACATTAACCCAGACACATATGAAGGAGAATTCTTCCAAGAGACACGTCTTTCCAAAAAGCGTTTCAAGAACCGCTATACTTCACCCCAAAACATTGAAGTAGACAGCGACAATGAATCCGACATCACCCCAGAGGAGGAACAAGAAGAGCCGGAACAAGAAGAGGTTACTGCTGCGGATGACCTGTCAATGCTTGACCGATTACGTCAAGGTGGCCTTGCACATGTTGATGCCAATGAACCCTATGAGCCCATCATTGATTATAGTGATGATGATGATTATGCATTTATTGATGATACTGATCGAGATTATTAGTAGTGTCAGGTATTCAATTTTTTTATGTTGTACTTGATGATGATACACTTAAGTGATATACATATTATTATTCATGTCGGTACTTTTTTATGTTGTACTAATTTCGTTTATTCTTTGTCATGGCAGGTGTTGAAAGATGGTGGGCGCTGGTCGGGAGCGCGCCGAGGCCCCTTCTTCGTCGGCGCGTGGTGCGAGGTCTTCCATTCCACACGCACCTCTCCGAGCGTTGCTGGACAGTATGGCGACACCGCCGGGCCCTTCTTCGTCGACCGCGGTGCCCAGCAGGGGACGAGGTAAGAAGAAGAGAGGAGGTGGAGCACGTGGTCGCGGGAGAGGAGGTAGGGTGACTCTTACGGCGCCTTCCTCGCACCGCCCCCAGCTGTTTCACCCGAGCACGTGACTGCTAGGGTGGACTCGTCTGAGGAGGAGGCTGCACGGACTCCGGTCCACGAGCCTCCGGTCCACGAGTCTTCGGCCCACGAGCCTCGGGTCGACGGGCCTTCGGCCCACGAGACTTGGGCCCACGAGACCCCGGAGGAGCACACGTCTGGATGGGGTACCTGGTCGGGTCAGCCTGAGCATGGCGGGGAGCCGAGTGGCCATGCTGATGATGGCGGGGAGCCGACTGATGAGGAGGGGGAGGAGGGGGCAACGTCTACCAGCGTGGTGCTACACGGCTCCCGTCCGTGCCGGTGACCCGCGAGCAGAGGTGGTTGATTTTCCCTGATGGGGAGAGGTACGTAAGTGCATTTAATATTTTTGTACCTTCTGCATTCACGTTTCTTCAAATAACTAATGCGTTGGCCTTGTCATGCTGCAGGGGTTGGGACCACCATCATAGTGTCCGCCGGCCCAACTCCGTCCTTGGAGTTCTTTGCCGGCAAAACTTCCCGGGGTTTGTCACGTTGCCTGGTGAGGGTCGGCTTCCAGAGCTTGGATTGAGCTGGGAGCACTACGTGGCTGCCCCGGCCCCGCCGGATGAGATTATCGACGGTGTCGTGTGCGACACGAGGGCAGACATGGTGATCAGAAAGTTCTGGGTAATTTCTCCTTTACACATTTAAAAATCTTCAACTAGGCTAGTTATTAATTGTACTAATCAATATTGTCTCATTTGATTGCAGACATTCTACAGGTGTGAGGAGGGATACGAGGAGGACGCGGCACATGTTATCGAGAACGTCTGCAAGCGCCTACTCCAGAACTTACGGCACGAGGCTCGGGTGCAGGCTGTTCGAGACTACTACGCCTTGCGTGGTATCAAGAAGACCAAGCCGGCGTGCCGCGATAAGTTCCTGAGTAAGGAGCAGTACATGAAGGTAATTCTTAAGGCCTTCTCTACTTAAGTTCCTTCATTTAGTAATTCTTAGCCGTAGCGCTCAAGTTTCTATTTGCTAACTTAGGCGCCTCCGAGATTGTGTGCGAATCGGATGGATTGTTGGGAGGTGTTGGTCGATGAGTGGTGCTCAAAACAATGGCTAGCCCGCCACAACGAGGCCAAGGACAAACGTGCCCAAATGGAAGGTGTGCCACACCATCAAGGTAGCTCCAACTTATATCAGTTCGGGCGCAACTGGGTATGTGGTTTGCTTCATGATTCATGCAATTCATTCATCATGCTAGCTTGAGCCCTTTAATTACTAATTTTCATTGTTTCTCTCCGTCAGGCACGCTACAATAAGGCGGATAAGGTGCCAGAGGTGTACGACCTGTATGCCATGGCCCACACTGCCTCTTTCAAGAAAGTCAAGGCTTTCTCTCAGTCTGACCTCGATGATGCAAAAAACTTCACCAACATCTCCTCCCACAACAAGCTCGTGAGATATAGAGATGAGGGGAAGGCGAGGAAAGGGGAGGACTTTAACCCGAGCCAGGGTCCCATTGATCCAGAGCTGGTGATGATATCTGGTGGCGGGAGGTCCCATGGCTCCATAGCCATTGGAGATGGACTTATCCATTGTCCTAGCACTCTCCCGGAGATCAAGGCGCGCCAGTCGAGCTCCGCTCCTGAGATAAGGCCTCGTGAACGACCAGTGCAACTCGCCATCAAGGTTAGTGATACGTACTCAGTTATCTTTCTCCATTACATTGTGTGCGCTTCCATCAATGATTACAAATGGTCATGTGAGTGGTGTTGCAGGCTGCTATACAGAGTGAGAGAGATAGAATGGAGAAACTTCTAGCGGAGGCGGCGGAGAGGCAGCGGGAGTTGGAGGAGAGGACGACAAAGATGATGGAGGAGGAGAGGGCACGGAATGACATGCAGGAAAGGGCCATGTACGAGCTCCTTGTGGTAAGTTTCGTCTGCAGATTAGCCAAAACATTCATGTAGTGTTTGTCTCATTACTAACTAGTATGACTGAGTCGTCAAAACCAAATGTGCAGTCTGTGTGTGAGAAGACAGGTCAGACCGCTCCGCCGATGCCAGTGATTGCTCCTGGGACCACCGTGAGTTTTATTTGAATGGACATTACTTGCTAGTCTTAACATTTGAGTGTCATCATGCTAACAAGACATTGGAAATGATCTTTGGTGCAGCATAACTCCAGACAAGCATCGCACGATCCTTCTCCAGCTACCGACACGAGCCACCCCGCTCCTACACCTCCTGGATCTTGGTAAGTTTATCTAGTGTTTTGCTTAATACATGCATAAAGACCTAGACTTAGCTTTATTTCCTCCAATGCTTACCATAATGACCTAGACTTAGCTTCTTCTCCTCCAAAATGACTTAATAAGCTTACTGACCTCCAAAACCATCCATTTTACCTAAGTTAGCTCTAAAACGATCTGTACTTAGCTTACTTATGTCAAAAATTGCATAATTAGCTTAGTTAGCTCATAGACGATCCATTTTACCTAAGTTAGCTCTAAAATGACCCATTTTACCTAGGTTAGCTTATAAATGATCCAGTTCATCCAAGTTATCTCAAAAATGACCCATTTTACCTAGATTAGCTCCTAAATGATCCATTTTACCTACGTTAGCTTTAAAATGACCCATTTCACCTAGGTTAACTCCAAAATGACCCATCTTACATAGGTTATCTCATAAACGATCCATTTCAACTAATTTAGCTCATAAATGATCCATTTCACCAAGTTAGCTAAAAAACGATCCATTT